>NC_044587.1:507500-592500 GCF_901933205.1 Camarhynchus parvulus
GAGCACAGGGAGAGGGATGATAAGAGGGGTTCTGCCTAAATCACTGGTTTTAATGTGGTCACCACTGATGTGCCCCCAAGCTCCTCTGAGACACGGTGTCACTGCCTTCCCAGGCACTGCACAGGTTCCCCAGGGACAGCAATGTTTGTCTGCCCTTATAATTCCCCTGCAGACAGTGACCCTGTCTTGGCATGAGGAGCCTGCTGCTCTCCCCAGAAAACCCCTTGATTTCCTCCAGAGCTGGGTTTGAGTGTCACAGGGAGCACAGTGCAGGGGCTGTGCCAGCCTGACGCCTTGCTGAGAGGGAACTGGTGTGTTTTAAAAGCACTCTCCTAATGCCAGGTTGAATTAACTCCCCAAAGGCAGTTATTTATGGATTTGAGAAGAGTGCATCAACTGGTCTTCATGCGCAGTTGTTGTCCCAGTGCCCTGCCTGGTCCTTATCTGTGGAGAAACATGGGAAATCCCAAGGAAGGACGCAGCAATGAAGATCACCGTTCCAGCGTTCTCTCACTGAGGTGGTTTGGGTGGAGACAGGTTGCAGCAGTCTGGTGGAAAATGGGACTCCGAGGCTGTGACCCTGACAGGTGCAGCCCCAGGTGGGTGCAGGGGCTGGAGCCCCGGCCGGGCAGGGGTTCACTGTGTGTGAGAGCAGCACTGAGGGTCACGCCTGCGCTGGGCACATGAAAGCCTTTGCTTTAAGGCCTTTCTCCTTTGGTTGTTTTGAACCTCTTTTCTCCATTGCTCTTTTTAAACTTGTTTTTAATTTGTTATTCTCTTTGTAGGCCTCCTTTATTTTTATTCTACTTTACCAAAGCGCCTAGATTTTATTCCCTTCCCAGCCTTATTAGCATTTTGGTCTTTGATCTCTTTTTAAAAGGATTTACACCACAGTTTTATGATTCAATTTTCCAAAGTGTATTTTCACATAATCTACAGAAATGGCTGAGACAAGAAAACTTTACAGAGAAGAGAGCTGGTCCCTGCAAGGCTGCTTAATGGAGATGGGGCAGGGGTTGTCACACACTGCATTGATGGTGCTCTCCAGAGCATCCCACATCTCACCACCTATCCCACAGCACCCTGGGTGCTCCTCACCACCTCACCCCTGAGGACCAGATTTGGATGGGGCTGCCCAGTGTCTTCCACCCAAGTAGCACATCCCCTTTCAGCTGCACAACCTTTAGCAGCTAGGAATCACTTTCTAATGAGCACAACAAAGAGATAACAATTAATGAGGAAGCAAAGCATTTATTTCTGAGCCCTAATTAACATTATCCCAAGCATTCTCTCAATGCTCTTTTGATGTCATAAAGCATGCTGGAACTATAAATGAGCTGTTCTCCCATTAACACTGCCATGCCCCCATCCCCTCCCTCGGTTGCCCAGGCATTAACCAACCCACTACATCCACTGGAAGTTAAAGGCTGCATCTTTACCCACAAGAAAACAAGATAAACAATCTGCAGGTGGATTTTACTGTGATGTCCCAGAATGAGAAAGGGGGAAAATACAGACACCACAGCACTCTGAGAGGGCACATGTTGTGGACATGCTCCCACGCTCCTAGGCAGGCTCTGGGGCCACCCAGTCTCTCCAACTTGCATGCAGAAGTGGGTGTCCACCATCTGGAGTTCACATCAGCCATATATTTGAATGGAAAAATAATTCTAGTCACTTCCCAAACCAAACCATGCCTGAGTTAAAGTGTCCCCAGTTTCATGGGTCTGCAGTGGTGAAATTGCATCTTCTTCCTGGAATGTGATATGGGGATGCACAATTTCCTGCTTTGCATAGCTCAAATCCAGAGCTCTTCCAGCTCAACTTGCCTTCACTCTGCAAAAAGCAAAGCTGCAGGTACCTGCCAGGCTGTTACACAGGGATCGTGTCACTGCCAAGACTGATTGTGTTCACACACAGCATCTCCCCAGTATTTATCTGTTTTATGTGGCTTATCAGGTGCCAGTGAAACCTCTGTTCCTGACGGGGTAATGCAGGCTTGAAGGCAAAGGAACCCTCTGGCTTAGAGCACATCCGTTACCGATGCAGCCAGACGCAGCACATCAATAACAGCCTGCCCGAGCGGAGCTGTGTCACAGCCCCTTCCCTGCACACACCCGAGCTCTGGGCTCCAGGTGCTCCAGAGCAGGAACCTGGTGGCTGAGACTCCAGGCTGGCTGGGAAGATGCCCGTTCTGCATGCCCTGCGCCTCACAGAGGGAAGCTGATGGAATTGGAATTGGCTCCACTCGGACCCCCTCACCATCTCCTCTACAGCCCAACCTGTAACTGTGCTTTCACTCGGACTGTTCCCCTGGTGCCCCTCAGCCAGAGCTGTGCGCAGCAGCAAAGAGCCTCTTCTTCGTTATTTGCCTTGACTGGCATTATATCAGCATTTTAAGGTGCCTCTTTGTGGGAGGGAGCCACGGGACCAGCTGTACCTGCTGCTGTGTGACCCCAGCCCAGCGGCCACGCTGGGTGTCCCTTGGCCGTGGGGCCAGGGCTCAGCTCCGTGTGACCAGGGACAGCCCACGGCCCCCGGCCCGCGCTGACATCCCCCAGGGGCTGCCCCCAGCCCCCTTTTCCCACGCCGACCCCCGGGCAGCCCTGCATGCGCCGGCACCGCTGAACCCCTCCTGCCTGGGCATGGAGCTGCTGCAGCACTTGGGCATTTGGGAAAGAGTGATAACTGGGCAGGGGTTTAGCAGGGAGGAGAAAATCGGTGACAATGTCTGGGCGAGGAGAGCAGATGAGAGGAGCTGCCCTGTGTCCCTGGACACCTGGGAAGCAGGGGACACCCAAGGGCTCTCTGTGCAAGAGCGACCCCCTGCCCAAACCATTCGTCATTAACTCCCACTTAAGAGAAGAAAGAAGCTGTGCAAACCATTAGGAAGATAATTGGTCTCTTCTCTGTGTTTCAATAAAAGCCAGGGACAAAACAGCATGTATGTGAAATAAGTACTTTAGGATAACAGCACCCGTCACCTTGACAACTCGGTCAGAGGTCTCGGCGTGGCGGTGCCTGCTCAGTGAGGTGTGAGGAATAGAGGACGCCGGGGACAGGGGGAAGATACTTGTCTGACCAGCAGAGCCGTGAGGACCACAGCAGCCTGTTAGCCGCAGGATTTCTGAACAGCCGGCAGCTTTCACAAGAAAACACTGCAAAAATAACCCCTGCGGAGCCGGGGGAGCAGCGGCGCCTGGGCTGTGACACGCTGTCACGGGAGAGCCCCGACACAGGGACACGGGGCTGCCACCGCTCAGGTGGGGTGCCAGGGCTCAGGTGGGGTCCCACAGCTCAGGGTTCCACAGCTCAGGTGGGGTCCCACAGCTCGGGGTTCCACAGCTCAGATGGGGATCCATAGCTCGGGTGGGGATCCACAGCTCAGGTGGGGTTCCACAGCTCAGGTGGGGTTCCACAGCTCAGGTGGGATCCACAGTTCAGGTTCCGCTCATGCTGGGATGAGACAGGCAGTGCCCAAAGCGCCTCTTGCTCTGCCCAGCTGGACCAGCCCAGCGCAGGCTCTGGTGGCACCTATGGGGACACAGCTCCACCAAAGCCTCCCAAAAACACCAACACGTAAAACAACATAATATCGCAAACAAAAGGTGACAAGGTAACATACTAATATGAACAGACACAAAATCAATAGGAATTTCTATTTAGGTAGGAAATCAATAGGAATTTCAAGGTAGGAAAAAGGGAAATTACTTACATTTAATTTGAGCTCTCTTCAAGTCTGGTTCTCCATAGAAGGGCGGCGGTGGCTGGGGCAGCAGGAGTGCCGTGGGGATGATGGCAGGGCCACCTCCCCAGCGGCACCAGGGCCGCACGTCACCCGCTGAGCCCCCTGCCCTGCCCCAGGCGGGTGGAGCTGTGGCTGTGACCCAAACCCAGCCACGGTCCTTGGCATCGCTGCCTGGAGCAGGACAGGGCTGTGCCCAGCCGGGGGGCACGGAGGGGTGGACACTGCACTGAGCCCTCGGGTGTGGTGAAGGAGCACCCACAGCGAGGAGGGCCGGGGGCCCGAGGGTGCAGCGAGGCTCAGCTTCCATTTCCAGCGCGGCACTGCCATGGCAGTGTGTGCAAACAGGCCATCCTCGGGAAGAAAAAGCCAGTGCAGGGTGCCTGGGACGTGGCTGCTCAGCCCTCACCCTGCAGGATGATCATGCAAATGGGCTCACTGGTCCGTGCAGAGCCCTTCTGATTCCAGCAGCCTGGCCAAGGCTCCCGGCTCCGGCTGTGCGATGCTCTCAGAAGGATGAGGGCCTCAGCTTGACCGCCTTTAAATCAAAAGATGTTATGAAAGTGAGAGATTAGTATTTTGTTAAAAGCAGAGCTAGCTGTGCCTCAAAGTCTGCCCCTTCACTTGCCTAAAATTAAGCGACTTCTGGAAGTATTAGTATTCCACTGAGGATCTCCAAATCACCTCCTGATGCGGCTGAAGGTGGAAACAATTTTAAGCCACTGTTTGCAGCTAGATTTGACTGCAGCAGCAAAGTCCAGTGTAGCAGCATTTTGCATTTCATTCATTCATGAGTGCTAAAATGGTCTGATGCATTTTAATTTACGCAGAATGGGAGGGAGGCAGGAGCTTTGGTGAGAGGTGGGCAGGGTGGGCCGTGGCCAGGGAGCCACGAGTGAGCTGTCCCTGGCTGCAGGGGCACAGGGAGCGTGCCACAGCCCCAGCTCCGTGCCTTGGGCTGCCAGCGGCTCTCCTGGGGCACCCTAAGGTGCATTTCTCCTCCTCCCACCTGGGACTGGGCTCCACACGGTCGGGCAGCACCTCCTTGGCAGCCCTTTGACAGTCCAGGACAGCAGCCCACCCTGCTGCAGCCAGGGCAGAACAAGGGCAGAGTCCAGCTGGCCCTAGGTATTAATCCTGGGCTGTGTCTCCACTTTTCTGCCGTTGTGGGCTGCTTGAAAAGCACATTAACCCCAGGTTTAACAGCACTGATTGGAATAGTCAGCAAGGGAGACTTTTCAACAGAAGATAAACAAAAAAGGGAAAATAACCAGGTACAAAGGATTTTCTTGGCATTCCTCTTGGTTTTTTTTGCCAGAGGTCCATATGATGCTCTGTCCCACCACAGAGTGTTGGAGACCTCCTGAGGGGACGATATCTGGCAAAGGGAAAGAAGCAGTGGAAAAGTGCAGGTCTGCAGCACAAGCTGGCAGTGTCCCAGCTTGGACCTCTGTGAAAACCAGCAACAAATCAGCTCCACTTGCTGAGGACACTAAATTGAGGTGAGTGCTGAATGAGCTTGCAACAGCACAACAAAAATCCAAAGGATTTTATCATCTTTGTAGCAGAAGGGACATATGGTAAATAAAATTTAATGCTGCCAAATGGGGAGAAATGTAAAATGGCCTAAGAACCGTAAAGCAAAGAGCAGCATGAATGGAGGCAAACTGGTGCAAGAGGGAGGATACAGAAGATAAAGAAAAAACTGAGATAATTACAAAAGCATTGAATGCATCCAAGGATATTCACCCTGGTTGCAAAGCAGCCCCAGCCCTGGCAGAGCCACCTGGTCCAGTGCCATGTGGGGACTGGCTCCTGCAGGCACTCCTTGTCCCTGTCCCTTTGTCTGTCTCACTCTGTTCCTCCCTGACACCCCTCCCCGGGCTCTGACCTGCCCTCTCCTCTGCCAGGGTAGGTCAGGACTGAATGACTCTCCCTGACACAGTCCCCTGTATGAAGGTCAGGCCTTTCCCCAGATTTCATGGTTTTAGTCTGCGCTTTCCATTCCTCAGTTGTGGCTCCTTAATGAGACCCAGTCCTTAACTGCCTTGCATTCCTGGGGCAGGAAGGCCACATCCCAAGCCCAGATTGTGCTGGGGTTCAGAGGCAGGCACAAGGCTTAGGGGCCTCTATCACCTTTATGGAATAACACCTTTTTTTCCCACCATGGAAACTGCAGCCAACTTCACATTTCCCTGCAACACCATGCTTGTGCCTAATTAAGCTCTATTAATACTAATGAACAGACTCACCATAGCCCATCACTTTAGTTCTTAATCTAATGCCATGTTGTGACACTTGTTCAATGATGATTTCAGCCCATGAATCAAATCATTGTGGTTCAGCCCATATGCCCAGCTCCTTTCTCACGTGGGAGCCAAGAGAAATCCAGGCCAGCATAGAGGAAAACTGGAGAAGGAGCTTCTAATTGAATAAAAAGCGAGACATGAGGCCAGGTTGTCCCAGTGAGGGGCAGCAGCTGTGGGAAGGGGCAGAGGTCCTGTGCATGGTGCTCCAGCCCAAGCAGAGCCCAGCCCCAGAGCTCGTGTGGGGAAGGGCAAGAGGCACAGAAACAGAGCAGAGAGGGCACCAGGAGGGAAGGCTTCGCTAATGAGGAAACCCCAAGAGTCCTTTTGTTCTTTTTTTCCCCTTCCACATCCTAGAGAATAACTGAATTCTGTTATTCTGAGAGGAGAGGCCACTCCTGCACTGAGTACTGGCTCTTGGAATAAGTGGTTTGTGTCAGATTTGCAAATTCTGAAAAAAAACAACACCCCTTTAATCCCAAAGGTTTAATGAAGTCAAAAAATGCTCTTTATTCCTGATATGTTCCTATTGCTTGTCACTTAACTTTGTAGAGTGATGCAGAGTTTAATTCTTTCCATACCTGCAGACAATTCCCAAACTATTTGTGTTCCTTGGGTATGGGTTTCCCATTGCAATGGGCCACAAAGCACCATGTCTGTGTTGGGTGCTGGACTGGGGCCTCCATTCCACGTTCTTTATTTAATGCTGCTGAATTATTCAGGTGGGAGACTCCACTGAATACAAAGGTTCAAGTAAGAAACATTAAAGTTAGAAAATCCCAGGTTTTCAGAAGTACTGGAAGTGAAAAAAATATTTCAGCCAGGTTGATTTATGTTTAAAATACTGAGATATACTGCTGCACTGATCTCTTTGAATTGTGCTGTCATGCTGGGTGGCAGAAAGAGATGAGATTTTTCAATATGTTAAAGTGTAAATGTTGTTAAAAACACAGTATTAGGAGATTAAGATTCTGACCCTTTACGTTCCAATGATCGTAAAGATCAGCCTTGCAGCCCATTACGGAGCAGCTTGCCGAGGCATCACACTGAATCACTCCAGCACAGGATGCTATAACCCTGCTCCAGCTCATTCACAGGCATCTGCTGATGTGGCATCTACATCAAACTGTGCATGCAAATGCAACGTGCAGGGCTTGGATGTGCTCTAATAAACCCTGCCAGGTTCCCCCTGCTCATCTCAGAGCCCTGGGGGCCAGGTGGCTCCCCCAGCCACAGTGGCCACGCAGGACACCCGGTCACAGTGCCAGCCCCAGTGCCACTGCAGCTCTCCTTTCCCTCATTCACCCCAAACCAACCCTGCAGGGAGCAGCCCGGACCTGGAGCGCTCCAAGGAGAGAGCCCCGTGGATTACAGTTACCAGGCCTGGCTTTCATCAGAGCACAGCCCAGGGGCTGCTCTGCTGTGCCACAGAGCCACGTCCAGCCGTGTCCCCCTGGGCGGGCAGCCTGGGCACCGCCGCTCCCGAGGGCGCCGAGGCCAGAAATGATCATTCCCAGCTAAACCTGCACATCAGAAGGGTGCCAGATGGGGAAGAGATATCCACCCAAGACCCTCCCAAGGACCTGCCCTGACGCCTTCAGCCAGGGGCTGGTCCACAGCTGGGCTCATCTCCCACCAGGAGAGGTGGGGACAGGCAGTGCCACCAGCTGCGGGTGCACCCTCTGATCCTTCCAGCAGCAGCAATTATTTAATGTAATGAGGAGGATCCAAGCACTGGAACTTTTCAGAAAGATTTAATGTTTTATGACAGACCAAAATTGTGTAATGAAAAAGCCTGATTTGGTGTGTGGGAAGATACTTAGAAATAAGAATTGTGCTGGTGCCTGGGAGGCTGAGGCAGATGAGTTCTGGAGCTCCCTCTCAGCCCAACCTTCCTCCTGGCCACCCTCCTCCACTGGGACAGCACTTCTCACCCATCCCACCATCCCCTCAGCAGGACACAGCCCTGGCAGCGGCACCACAGGGACACAGGGACAGCTCACCAGCCAGACTGAACCTCCAGAGCCCTCCTTACTGGGGTTCGGCACAGAAACATGCAGATTCTGGCTTTTATTTGAAGCAGGTTTGAAAGAGCAGTGAAGGTTATTGAAAACATAACGAAAGCTCCTCCTTATTTCATTAAATACAAATGTGAGTGGGGTCATCAGTTTTTATAGGGGCTCGTAAAGCATCCCTCTTGTTCAAATAGGCTATCAAATCACCCAGGGCTCCTCTCTGTGAGGAGTGCAATAAACCCAGAGTTTCTTCTTTAAGAAACTCATCTCAACATCATAATAAAATAACCTTAAATAATACAGTGTGGAACAGGTTTTCAATAACATAATTATAGGCTTCCATTTTTTTCCTGGCAGGTCATTTCTTGGTATCTATTTTGGATGCCATATTGCAGAGGAAGGGGGTAGGGATGGAAGCATGGGAGGATTTTGAAGCATGTCCTCAGGTCACAGCAGATCACCTTGCCTTTCCTCTGTGGGGCGTGGGCTCTCCCTTCTTCCCCTCTTCTGGGTGATGTGAAGCCTGGGGGCTGCCCAGAAGACACAGCATTCCCCTTCTTCCATTACCTTCAGGACAGTGCAGTCCCTGCAGGAGCTTAGCAGTGTATCTGTTTCCCTTTTTTTGTGTAATTGGTGGCTGACCCACCTGTGCCAAGGAGTGTCATTAGTCCCTAGGAAATGGTTTGCTGGACAGGCAAATGGTGCATATGTTCCAGACCTGTCATGATTTTAACCCTCTGCTTATTTACCTGAGTTCTGTCTCCCCTTTATTCGGAGCAGCAGTCTGATTTTTGATGTGTAGATGTCCACAGGGTGTCACTGATACCACTTGGGCATTCTCACTTCAGTTTTAGAGAAGGTGCATTATTTTTTCCATGCTTATATTTGAAGTTTATTTACAAATAATTATTAGCAGATGTTTGCATAAGGCTCTAAGTCTGAGCTACTTCAGGGCAACACACACAAAAATCCCAAACCAGAGTGATGAAGCTGCAGAGCCAGCTCCAGTGCACAAGTTATGTGCCCGAGTGTACACACACACCCCGTCCCACACTCTCATGTAAAAAATCGATCTGTTCATCATCTGCACATGTTTGTAGATAATACAAAATTGTGTTTAAAAAAAGGGAAGAAGGAAAAGCCTCAAGTGGCAGAGCAGTTAAGGAACTCCTAGGTGTTTTTAATAACATTGATCAGCCCAAATGAAAAAAGCCAGAGCAGTGGGAGACAGGAGCAGGCAGCAGATGCTGACATTCTATCACAGCAGACACATATTGACTAGCGGTCTGAACAAGTCACTCACTCATCAGCGGCCGGCCTGATTGAGTTGCCTGCAGCCAGTAAATGAGCCTTCCATCCACTGTGGGTCGAAATGAACTGCAATCTTTTCAGACCTCGTTGTTGGCCAAATGAGAGATTTAAAACCCCGGAGGACTCCAAATGAATTTACCAAGGAGCCACAGTGACTAACAAAGCTACAATACATCAGCGCCGGGGCACTGGGTATTACACACACTGCTGGGTGATCAGCACTGGCTATTAGCTGGCCCTGCTGATCAGCAGCGCCGAGCCATGCAGAGGTAACCAGATTAACCAACGCGCAGTGTGCAAACCTTTCATGGGTTCTTTAAGGATTTAAAGATTTTGATGAGAAAACACTACAAGTTTCCCGGGGGAAATTCGCTGTTATTGATTTAATGTTTGCTTGCATGCTACCTGTCAATTTTCCAAGAGCTTCAGCAACAAAATTCGTATTTGATATTTGACAGATCTCTTCCTAGTTTGCATGAGCTGAGCAGCAGAGTGCTTTCAGAGAGAGCTCCTTTTGGAAACAAAAGAAGGGTGACTTCTGCACACACCCTTTTAACCAAGACGTAATTCAGGCTAAAACGGATTCCAGGACCAGCTACAAGCTCCAAACACTTCAGAGGATGGCAAGGGATGGGTCAGACTAGCTGGATTTGTCAGTCAAATGGGGAAATTCCAATCTTGTTCAGGGACTGGTTGATGAAACACTGCTCACCCACGCACATGCGTGTGTGTATGAACACATTGCACGTGGTCATGATGATGGAGGGATTTTATTGACTCTTCCTCCTGACTTAGACCAAGATTAGGAAGTTCAGGCATGCTGGAAGTGTGTTTGGTGTGCTGAGACCAGGGGTGTGAGGAGAGCACACAACAGCATTGGTCTCAACCAAAGCTATCAGAGAACCTCCAAAGAGTCAAATTTGAGCACACATGAACCCAATGCAGAGACCACAGAGGACAGGAACCAAGAAAGGAGCACTCCCTCCATGGTCCCTGTGGGTATGAGGAGGGATTTCTCAGAGTTTCTCCAGTTTGAAGGACCCAACATGCCTGGGAGAGAGGCAGAGCCCTCTCCTTCCAGCACTTCCCCCCTGCAGCCCAGTGCTGCTCCCCCCAGGCCGTGAGTATTCCATTGCTAACATTTCCATGATAACAAATTGTTCACTAGCAGGGGAGACAAATGCAGTGCTCCTTCCCTCTCACAGCTAATTCCTCCCTCTGTGCAGGTGCTGACCTGCTCCCTCTCTCGCTTGAGCAGAGCCCTGTGCAATGATTCAGGCCAGGCTTTGCTCCCTGCTCCCCCGGGTGCTCTCTCCTGATCAGTGCAGCCCCAGCACCACACTCTTCTGTTTGTGGGTTACTCCATTCCAGCTGAATGTAGCAAAATGGTTTGTCATCTCCGTTTTTTTGCTGTAGTGTCCTAGAGGAATATGGTACTCGGGAATGCCTTCAGCAAGAGCTTCTAATCTGGAAGAGTCATTTCTCCCTCTGCCTCTTGCAGTAGAGGAGGAACGCAGTGGTTGCTGGCTGGAAAATTAGCCCAGGGAACTCTCTCCTCTGTCTGTCTCTCACCTCATTAGACTAGTGAGAAAATGTAATTGTAAGTCTCTCAGGCTTCCCCCTCGCCGGCTGGTGGGGACTGTGCTTCAGCAGGGCTGGGAGAGGCAAAGCTGCGCCGGGTGCTGGCCCTGCAGCCAGCCAAGCAGAGAGCAGAGAACAGCTGGCTCCCTGTGCCCCACGGCTGTCCCTGCCCCAGGGCAGCTGTCCCGTGCCCCTTCTCGTCCCCCCAAGGCAGGCTGGGCTGACCAGCAGGCAGAGGCCGCTGCTTGGCCGCACACCCATGGGCAGAGCTGGGCAAGGACAGCGTGGGGACAGCCACGCTGCAGCCCTGGGCCAGTCCTCCACCCCTGGGGACAGCGTGGGACACAGTGTGCTGCCCGTGGGGGCCGTGGCTGGCCTCTGCACAGGCACAGGCTGCTGGTGCCACCGTGGTGCTCCCAACACTGCCAGCACAGGGCTCATGGGGACAGCACTCTTCCAACCTTCCATCCCAGCCTGCAGCCCCACACCTCTTCTGGTTGTTACAACTGAATGTTCTCTTCTTAAACTGTTCCATCTGGATGAATTCTCTGCCTGCTTTGCCAACCCTGGGGTTGCTAAGCGCAAGCACCAAACGTGCTGGGAGGTGAAGGCGTGGGTCCAAATGAAATGCAGTCTCGGCCCCTGAGATCCAAAACAAAGAGGGATGTCATTCACACCAGCCCCTGATGCACCCAGGGGTATTTGGTGAGGCTGACACAGATTCACATGCAGAGGCTGGTTTTGGTGTAGGATGGGAAATGCTGAGGCTGAGTCCAACCAGCTCAGCAATAACGTGTCCACCGTGTGTTTAAAGGCAGGAAGCAACGCCTCAGCTGAAATCACTTAAACAAAAAGATTGCAGTGAGGGGCATAATGCAAGAAAGTAATAAGGTTTAAAACAGGTCAGAGCCCTTTCCCTGCTCCACTGCTCCTGAGTGAGATGCATTATTTAATGGTCTTTGGTCACCGCTGATATACTGTTGATGAAATAGATGATTTTGTTCAAAAGAGCATTAGAGAAGAAATATACAATACTGCATTACACTCCAGCACAGTTCCCTCTCTGGTAAAAGCCGATAGATTGAAGGTTTTTCCTCTTGACAGGAAAGCAAAGCAGTTGAAATGAAAAGTCTTATGAAATGGCAAATACAAATGGTAATAATGCCACCATATTCAAAATTAAATTGTTGTAATTTTAGTTTCTGAGCATAGCAAAGTAATACAATATTCAGCACAGGCTTGGGGAGCAAAACCTTTTGGCAATAACAACAGTGCCTCAAGAGCTAACCAAACCATCTTTTATAAAAATGTGGAGTCTGATGGGGCTCTCCATCAGCCACAGGATCTGTTGTGTTGTGGTACCCCAGACGTGGAGCGTGTGGCTGCAGTGCTGCGCTCAGCCTAGGGAGGTCTCTTCTGAAAGGAAAAGATGTTTTAGCTGTCCAGATGGGTTGGAGTAGAGATCAGATTGATGACAGTCAGCAGCCAGACCTCAGTGGTATCATGACAGAAGAGCTGTCTCACCCTTTGTGCTCCGCCCGGTTATTTCCAGGCAGGGCTGAAGAGTTTGGTGTGGCACAAAGTGGCACTGCCAGCACCCCTGTGGCAAAGGGCACTGCTGCTGAGACCCACGGGTGAGCAGGGCTGGAGAGGGGCTGATCCTGCCCGTGTCTGCTGTGAGTTTGCTGCACAAGGAGCCTTCCCGTGGCTGTAGCCAGCGGGCTGTGCTGCCTCTCCCACTCCTCCTGCCTCTCCCAGCCCTGCAAATAGCTTTTGGTATTGAATCTGCGGATTGCAACTGCTCCGTGTTTGAATAGCCTGCTGACCTTTCCCAGTAATGCCTCTTTTATAACCTTCATCTTCTGCGGGGGTTCACACCATCCCTGTACTTACAGACCAGGAATCCAGTGTGTAATGATAACGTGGAGCCGGGCGCTCCAGCCATGCAATTATTCTCCCCGCGCCCCTGTTTGTGCTGTGGCTTTCATCGCGGTTAAATGCTGCTATTTTCTTTTGCCAGGCCCTGGGAGAGACTCGAGTTTGCCCTCGACAGGTTCAAGTCTCTTCTGCCAACAAAAGGTATTACACTGCATATAGATGGTGCTGGGCAGGGGGGGCAGGCCCTGGCAGGATGGGCACGGGGGGCTGCAGGGGGATCCCAGGGGTGCGGGGCAGCCCAGCCCCTCCTCTGACATGGGGCAGGCTCCTGACCCACTCACCAGCGATGGAGCTGGGTCTGCAGGTGCTGGGCCCTGTCCCTTGGGGAGCAGCTGGCACTGCAGAGGGGAACTTGCAGAGCAGCGCCTGGGAACCTGCCAGGGAAATTCTGGAATGACCCCATGGGCAGGGAGAACAGCCCAGAACAGGAGTGACCCCAGCTCGTCCCCTCTGTCGCTGAATCCCAGCTGGACGCTCAGTGACATCAGCAGGACCAAGGTGTTGGGTCAGCCCTGGGCCGGGGGTCTCCTGGCAGTGAAGCCCCCGGGGCCGGGGGCTCCTGGCAGTGAAGCCCCGGGCTGGGCTCCACGGCAGCCGTGCCACACATCCATTACCCAGTAATGGGGGAATGCAGCAAAAGCGGCTCTGAGAGAAAGGAATACATCACTGGTAATTATCTCTAACCAGAAATCTCCTCCACTGCTCCAAGCCCCATCATTCCAGCCCTATTCTAATAAAGTGACACCTTTTTAATTATGGTAAGGACAAATCTGAAATTCCAGTAAGTAATTAGCAGGCATAATTTGCCATCTCTGACACAATGTGACTTTATCACAGGTTACCTCAGTACAAGGCAGGAGTGCAAGGCTGCTGTATATCCTCTTTTAATTTTAGAGAAACCCAAACTGTCCATTTATTTTTATTACAATGTATTTCTCGAGTAGTTGAGTGGACAGCACTGAGAGTGCTCTGAGAGTGCAAATAAACAGCAGCAGCCTTGGAATGTTAAATTTAAGGGTTGTTTTCAAGAACAGGACACTTAATTTAACAATAAACTATGTTTTTATGTACCTCCATGATACCCACTGTTACCAAGAGCACAAGCTAGCTGGGCCCATTCAGAGGTGTGCAGGGCCCACTGAGCCATTCAGCCTGGTTTATTTTCAGTGAAAGGAGGTGCCCATCAAACCAGAAAACACTTCCACATTGCAATCCAATTATTTATTTGCACTTCCAAAGGCTGCTTCCAGTTTTATTGTCTTCCTCCATTCTCCCCTGCTATTTGCATGTGTGCTTCAAGGGTGGTGCTTGCTTCTGCTAATGGGCATAATATTAAATCCTGCAAACTGTGGCTAAGAGAGGTTTTTCTTAAAGAATCACAGTCCTTTGCAGAGTGTGGCAAGGTTCCTGATGTCCCTGTGATTCCTGGGGTTAATATTCTTACACCTAATATATTTTTGAGAAATGTGTACTGTGGGCTAATTTATTAACATTTTAAGTTTGAGCCCTGCCGTCCAGTTGGGATTAGTCAGTTAAGCTGCAGGGGTTTGTTTCTCCTTGACAAGGGGGCAAGGGCTCCAAACCTGAGTGCTTCTCTATGAATAAAGAACTTGGGGCCTGAGGTACCAGGACATGCAGAATACACTCAGAGCCCTGTTGGGGCTCCTTTCTGTGCATAGCCAAGCACAAATCTCCACCTTCCTCTGAGAGCTGCAGCAACTGGGACAGCAGCAACTGTTGAGGAAGAAGGAAACAAAATTGGTACCTTTGCTCCAGGGGGTGAGTATGGGGAGGATGCCAAGGAGCAGGTGAATTGGAGGAGCATCCCAGAGAGTCAAACACAGCTCTGTCCTGGGACTGCTGTGGTCTGTGCACACACAGGGGTCTCCCCTGCTGTCACAGGGACTTCAAGCTCAGCAACTTAAACAACCCTTTAGGACAGATTGGATGTTTCTCATGGATAGTCTTTCATTCTGCTGATAAAGACTTTGGAGATATTCCCAAAATCCCCAAATCCCAGGCTGTTAACCTCTTAGGAAGTGGGAACATCAGGAGGTTGGCAGGACCAAGGAGCCCGGGTCAGTCCCACGTGTGATGAGCGGGCTGGGTTGAACCGGGGTTTTGGGTGCCTGAGCCCTGGTGCGTGGGGACAGCAGGATCTGAACTTTTGTTTTGCACTGCACAGCCCCCCAAGCACCCCACAGTCCTACTGTGCACACGGAGCTCCAGATTTGTCTTTCCTTGTCTGCGTTAGTGAGAGGGAGATGCATTAATAAGGCGGGGAAGCAGGGTCGGTGGCAGCCCTCGCTCTGCTTGAGGAGGAGTGATTGCTGTGCAGAGGGCTGGGAGGCAGGAGGATATAACCCTAATGTCTGCACCTCAGGACACGCCATTAAAAAGGCATCTGCACTGACACAGATCTGTTGTTTATCAATACCCTGACAAGCGTTTCCCCTGCAGCCTGGAAACACCCGCCGGACGGGCGGGTGAGCGATGGAGCCCCGCGGCCGGGACAGCAGCGCGGCCTGGGCCCTGCCCTCCACCTGTGGCAGCAGCTGGGCTGGCAGCAATGTACCCTCTGAACAGGGTGCCAGGGATGCAAAAAGTGCCGCTGTTTGATTGTGAGTATTTGCACCTCGGTGCTTCTGTTGGGGAATTTTCTGTCATTTTATATCAAAGAGAACTTTTACACATAAAAACTGACCTGAACAAAAAGTGAGAGGTAGTGAATATATCAAACCAAACATTTTCAGACTGACAAAGGCATGATTTTCTGTCTGGTTTTCTTCATTCATTCCCACAATCATTTTTGTCTCTTTTTCCAGCTTTCCAGATTTTTCCAAACTGCAATATCACACTCACCATCCCATCTCCTCCCATTCTTGTCTCATAATTCCTATGGCACAGAAATCCTCAGGGTGACAATGGCATCCACTTCACAGAGCCCAAAACCATGACCACATCCCTTCCCAGTTCAGCTCCAACCTCCATTTCAGTGTAGCACAAAAAGATGTACAATTTCTCAGCCTCACTTTGTGGGGCTGCTCCATTCCCTCCTTCCCACTGCGGGTGCTCCCAGCTCATCCTCTGCACCTGCCAGGGCCGGGGGCTCACCCACCCCTGCCTTTTGTCCAGTGCACAAATGAATCAGCACTGCCTTGGAACCCCACATTACATGCAGCTTTAGTTAATTAAATGTAAAATCATTGGAATAAAATTATCCTTTCATTAGAAATTAACTCAGTGCTTAAGACTTCAATAATTACTTTTTTCTCCTCAAACCACATACAAAACGGTCAGTTAAACAGTATGTAAAAAAAAAGTTTAATGACCACAGAGCAATCAAGATTACTATTATTTAAGCACAAGCTATTAACATGTGCAATGAGGTATTAGCTAATAAATTATCTTTATAAAATTAAATTGTAATTTTATCACAAATTTTACAGAGGTTATGGGTTTTAATGGCTGTATTTAGCTCTGGCACTGAGCATGCCGCTTTCCTTCATTACTTCATTAACACATTGCATTTAGACTCTTTCTTCTTATTATTTTAATTTAGGAACAGGATTAATTGATTTATTTCTCCCCTCTTTGGGAGCCACTCGCTCTCTGCCGCTGCCCGAGGGCTGGGTGCCACCGTGGCTCACGCTCTGGCTTGGCTTTCGTGCAGAGATGAGCATGCAGGGCGTTCATCCTCGGGCTTGGCACAGGCAGCTCCGGAGGAAGAAGAATTCCCTCTGGGATATCCTCGAGCCCTGTGCTGCTCGTCCAGGTGCTGCTGATGTGGGTGCTGCAGCCTCCATGCACAGGGAGCGCCGTGCCTGCGGGTCCTCACCTGCGCAATCCCCACCGCATTCCACTCATTTTCACGGAGGCAAAAGCCATGAGGAGATGCTTCACACCTTCTGCCAGTGCTGGAAGGTTTTGCAGGGCTCCCATGCTCTGTCCCACTAGCCCTGGCTCGAGTTGGTGGCCGGAGCCCTGTTCTGCTCTGTGTGGCCATGCTGGGAGCAGCCCTGGGAGCAGCACTGGGAGCGGCGCTGAGTGCGGCTCACACCGCTTATAAACTCCCCTGCGAGTCCCCTGCAGACAGATATCCTTGAGACTCACCTCCATCTCCCGCTCAGGTCACAGGGAGATTTAGAGATGGGGAGCTGTAGTTAAGGTCCAGATCTGCTATCTGAACTTGAGTGATGGAGGACACATTCCCGGGACATGTTTATTGTCACCCGGCGGCCCGCAATCCCGCTCTCGCAGAGCCACCTCCATTCCCCGTATAATTCATGGGCTGACTCCATGGTGGAGTGACTGATAAGGCCTTCATGCCGGGCTTGCCGGCCACATGTCTCAAGGAGACTCCAGAGGAGCTTCAGCACAATATAAATGTGGCTCCGTGTCAGCCTCAAACCCCTAGAAAATTCCCCGTCTCGAGAGTGCAGCATTTTAAGTAATAAAACCATAGAGAGATTACAACAAAATGTGACAGGAATTTATAGCCCTCTGCATGAACCTTTTACCTTAAGATGGAACAAAGTTGGGGGAAAAAAATTGCGTGGTTCACTTAGGTAACCTTTCCAACCACCTCCACTCAGCTCCTGGCCCCACATTCCTCTTCGCTGATTTAATAGCAGGAAAAAAACAGCCAGGCAGGGAACTGGGGAGCAGACAGGCACCGTGCTTTAACCCTCACTGCCTCCTCCCTGCCTGAAGCACCAGGATTCCAGAGCAAAACGAGCCCAGGCTGTACTGAAGGCTGGTTTTGCCCCTGCTCCTTGCTGCTGCAGGCTGGGACATCAGGACAGGCTGGCTTGCAGGCAGGGCTTTCTTTATCCTTTATTTTCTTTTTCCTTAAGAGACCCCAAAATTCCTACAGCGTCTATAATTCCTAATGAAAAGAAGGGCTGAGCACAGGCTCCTGTACAAGCCATAGCCTGATAACCTGGGGTCTGCCTCTGACTGCTCTGTCCCTCCATGCAGGGAGGTGTTTTTATTGCCCGTGAAAGGGTCATGCAGCACAGCTAAGCAGATTCCTGGCTCTCCCTGATGCTAAATTTACAGCCACTTTCAGCAATAAACAGTGGAATTAATTCTGAGTTTACTAATCCAAAGAGTAAACAATATCCAGTGGAGACACTCAGGCAAGATATATGCAAGGGATTAAAAGCAAATGGGGTGAAATCATTCTGCTCCCAGCTAAGGAGTCATTGGAGGAACGTGAAGCCTCCACATAGAGTATTATCAAATTGTTAATAAACATTTCTAAAGTCTGTTATATTGGGAAGCTTTTCTTTCCAATTCATCCCAGCTGTGGGTTTTATACATGAAGCACACTGGGTGCTGAGCAGTAACTTCCCACTGCTGACAGGGAAGGATTGGGCAGAGCTGCTGGTTTAAGGACACACAGCCAGGACAGAGCTGCTGCCCCTTGAATGAAGTGAGAACTTGTGTCTCCATGCAACAAACACACCTGCAACAGTGCTGCATTCCCATGCAGTATTTTGGTCCCTATTTTACATCATCCTGGGTTACTGCTGTGCTTGTTAAATAATTAAAGGCAGAGAATGTGTTATTTACTGTCCATTTAGTGCAGCAGGCCCAGAGCTTCGCTTTGATTTTCAGTCTGGAAGGAGTGGTGACATGGCCCTGGGGAATTCTCCCACAGTGCTTAATTAGCGTGGCACGGTGCAAACCTGCATCACGGGCTTTATTTGTGACTCAGAAATAATATTTGATTGTTAATTTTATTGGTTAATAAATTTTTAAAATATTCATTTATATTTTTGCAGACGGTATTTTACAGCTACCAGACTTGCAGAGTCAAGTCCTTTGGTTTTGGGGACCATTTCAGCAGCAGCACCTACTTTCTGTGTGAGAATCAGCTGGAGAAATACAACAGCACCCCAAACCAGGCTGGGGAAGGCTTCAGGTGCAGCTGGTCAGTAGCTGGGATGGACACTCCAGGCTCTCTTGTCCCTGACATCCCACTGATGGACTCTCACTCTGTCCCTGCAGGCTCTGGGCCCCCACACTGGGAGGGTTTTGTTGCCTGACCTACATCTACACCCCATTTTCATTATCAGGGCTGTAACCAACTTCCTTTTGAACTTGAAAAGTGCAGGAAATGGAAAGAGCATGGGGAAGATTCCTGATAAATAGAAAACTTCTTCCTATAGAAGAGTGTTTGAATTTGTCATCCTTGGACAAGAATAAGTTGGTTCTGTGAAGAAAAGAGTACAAATTATCAGCCCTTCAAAGCTTTCCCATTTAACCACTTTATTGCAATACAACTGCCCATAACATTTGCTTTTAGAGCCCATGATGCTGAGTGTAGTTATTACATTGCATACATAAAAGATGTTTACAATTTTTTATATATATATGTAAAATGTTGATCCCCTGGGCCACATCGATTTGTGCCGGCTTCACGGCTGGGTTGGTGCAGGAATTTCCCTATGAGATGTGATTAGGCTGCAGGGAACTTTCATTCTTCTTTCCTTTTTTAATCTCCTGCTCACCCATTTAACAGACGTGTCTTGGATTCCATTTATGTCAACATTTTGGGGCAGTGCTGGGGTGTTCTGAGCTTGGGGGTACACGGCACACGCAGGCTCTGACACCTCATTTTCACTATGTGCTCTGCCTGTAGATGGAGCTCAGTTGATTTGTTAGCTCTTGGCTGTTTCTACAGCTGAATTGGGACAAATGCAGGAATTAGCACTTCGTGGCACAGGGAAGGCAGTGCAGGGAGGGCACACTGGAGCTGCTCTTTGGGATTCTCTCAAAATCATCTCAGCTCAAAAGTTCCCTGGGGATCGCCTCAGCTTCTCCCTTTGCGTGGAGCAGGAGCGCAGCATCACCTCCAGCCCACGGTCCCAGGCTGGCACAGACGTCCCAGCAGAGCCACCGCTGCCAGGCCGTGCTGCAAGGACAGGCCACCAACGGCTTGTCCCCGTGCCACGAGGGGCCTGTGCTGGGGAGGGCCAGGCCTGCAGGCAGCTGCGTGAGAAGTTCCTGGTTCTGTAAAGCAGAGACATAAGCAACAGAAAGGACCAATAATTTCCCAGTAATTTGTTTTCTAATGAGCAGTGGGTTGCAATTAAGAGGGCATTCATTCTAAAGAAATTAACTGTTCTCCAACAGAGAAGAAAAAACTGGTTTATAGTTTCAATCTTCAAATTTTGACAAGCTAATCTGTAGAGTGAAATAATGATAGAGGGAGTGCTAGAGATTCCTTATAAAAACTCTTGGGAAAATGGATGAATTCCAAGGAATTGGGAAGCACCAAAGCTGAAATGGTGGCTCTGCAGAGAGGACCTGAACCAAGAGGTCTGGTGGGAAAGACAGAGCAGGTCACCTGTGGGATGCTCTCTGCTCCAGCCAGCTGTGCTGTGGGATCCAGCTGGGACTGCAGCGTGTGTGGATGGATGGGAGCACAAATGTACAGTTTATTCACATGCCTGTTGTGTCTCAACCTAGAGCTGATTTGAGAGGAAATAAAAGGCCACATATTGAGATATTTACAGCATTTAAGGAAATACACAAACACAGCAGCAATATTTGCACTGTTTTCCCTTACTGGAAGAAAAGCAGAGGGGTTTTATCTCTATATTATACATTTTTAAAAGACTCTAAGTGTGATCCAGGATATTAGACACTATTCAGCTTTGCACAGGTATCTGGCAAAATGGTTTAAACATTTATTAAATATAGAATGATAAAATACCTTGAAGATCACATCCAATCAACACAGTTTCTGCTGTGGAAAATCATGTCTCATTAATCTGTTAGAATACTTTGAACCTACCAATATATAAATGGATAAAAGAGAATATCTTGACGTATTTTTAGACTTTCAAAAGGCTTTTAATGAGGTCTTCCCACAGGATTTCTTAGGAAACAAGATAAAAATGGGGGTAAGAGATACAGTAACATAATGAATCAATAAGATGGACTAAGAGGAAGGAAACAAAAGTGGGAGACAGTCAATGCAAAGGGTCACTAGCAGTGTGCTACATGGTTACACACTCCACCTGATGGCATTAATATATTAATTACTGACCTGGAAAAGGAAGCAGGAGAATAGATTAGTTAAATTCAGAAAAGATGAAAAAAATTCTGATAAATTTGGCTGAGGCAGAAGGATGAGCAGTAGTTAATGAAGGCTGGTGTTGATAAATATGAACGCCCTAAACCCCAGAAGTTGCCCAGCATGTAACTGACCAGTCTGGAGAGCTGGTCACTGCAGAGACCTTGGACAACCTGTGTCCAAAGCCAAAGGCAAATGAGATGTCTGGGGCTCAGAGGACGGGAATGAGAAGAGACAATATGAAACTAGCAGGTGCAGCTCCTGAAGATGCAGTGGAAGCGCTGGTGTGCAGTGGGTGCCTCTAAAGGCACTGTGGGATGGGCTGAGCTGAGAGCAAAGAGGGAAATGGCCCAGGGTCTTGGGAGCTCGGTCACAGGAGTGTGAAACCATGGTGGGTGTGATCAGGAGAGCAAAACCAGGAGCTGCCCCCACCGCCCTCCCCAGCACAGGAGCAGGGCACACCAACGGGAGTTCAAAGGTGAACATTCAAAATACCAGGAATGAAATGAAATGGAGGGGGGCTCCATTTCAGAGATGCACCCCCTGTGCCTGAGGGATGGCTCTGGGCAAGGGGAGGCTGTGGCAGTGGTGCTCGAGCACTGTGGCTCCAGGTGTGCAAACCCAAGCCCCAGCTGCACAGCACCAGCATGGGCAATTTTATCCAGGCGTTTTAGGATCTATAAAGCTTAACGCTGCATGTTCAGTTTTCTAGATAGTTTCTCTTATTGCTGTTCTGGAAATCCATTCCAATTAGACACCAGCACTCAGGTTTCCAATCCAGGCACACAGGGACGCAGTGTGGAGAGGTGACACTGAGTGGTCCCTGCAGGTGCAGTCTTATAAGCATGGCTCACCTCCACAGGCGCTTTATAATAATCATACTTCTCATGAAGCTTGAGTTCCACTGCCTCCAAATTAGATCTCAGCACTTTACAAAAAAAAAAAAAAAAGTGAAAGGAGGAAAATCAATGCAAACCCCGTTCCTCCCTCTCCTCGTGCTCTGCTCCACCTGCATCACCCACAGTGCCCTTGCCGTGGGGCAGGTCTGGCCGTGGGGTGGGGGCTCTGGGGATCCAGGGGGACCCCAGGACTGGGAGCCCTTTGGAGGCAGCAGCTGCCCAGCACAGGCCCAGTTTGCCCAGTCCCACCCCAATGCCCAGCAGTGCAGACCACTCCTGCACTCGGGCAGCTTAATTGTCTTGTTAAATATAAATGGGCTGGTGATTTCTTAAAACTGGAAGAGTGTGGAAAGCCATTAGGAAGAGGATAATACCAATGGTAGTTAAAAATTAAAATCAGCTGTAGCCAATCCCAGCAGCAGCAGCAGCTTTGTCCTTTGGAGCCTGACTTTGACTGTCGCTCATGGATGCTATAAACACAGGGCTGTGCTCGCAGCCAGGCAATAAAGTGGCTGGTGCATTTCTTTTTGCTTTATACACCACTGTATTGATTTTGTAGTTTATTTTTTCTTGGAGGAGAAACTAAGGTATTGCGATTTCATTTAGGTACTGCATTATAATTTCCCTGATGATTTTGTCAAATGTTCCTGGAGGAGAACACCTTCTCCTGGCGAGCAGGATTCAAAGACACCAAGCCGACTAATCCATACCTAATTGGATGAAATCGTTATGCACTTTCCCTCCTTTTGGAGGTTTTTTCTGAGTTCCCGGTTCCTTAGGGATCCTAAAAGCCACTGAAGAGGTTATTATAGTATGTCCTCGGGGATGTTTAATACCCTAGCCCTGTTCAGACATGCAAATAATCTAATTCAAAAGCCTCCTAATTAGCAAGCCAGCTACAGTTCTGGATAAGGGGAGAGAGAGAGGGGGAGAGAGAGAGATCTAAAAGGACGGTGCTTTTTCCTTTTATAGGCTGCTATTGTGCAAAAGGCAGCATAATGGATAAAAAGTAATTGTTCTGATTTTAATTGCGATCCACTATTTATAGTTTTGTTCTGTCATCTGAATAATGAGGGGATTTTGTTCCTGCAGCTCATGCTAAACACGCTGCAACTGCAGCAACACAGGATGCAGCAAGCGCCTGGCATCTCCTCTTGGAAACACAATCTTGCCTAGCAGAGATGGTCCAAGTAAAGGATGTTAAGCTTGTTAATGAATTAGCCATTTAATTGACATAATTAGGGATAATTATTTTCTTTTAATCTATTGCCAATTTTAGGACAATTAGACTAAACAACGGTGAAGCAGATCACAGAGGGTCCTCTGCAATCCCAGTGAAAGCTCTTGCCCTAAATGAAATGGTTTAAATATTAGGGATGTGTGGGTCAAGGGAGCTGAGGGAGGCTCCTGGCTCGCCTCGCTGGTCCTGATGAGGGGACAGGACAGCCTGCACGCCCTTCCTCTGCTGAGGAGGGCCCTGGTCACTGCAAACAGCTCCTCATCTGCCATGTGTGGCACTGGGACCGTCCCCACCAGAGCCAGCAACCTTATTCTTGCTGCTGTGAGCTCTGCATCCAGGCTGGAGCTGCACTGCACTGTGCTGCCAAGTCCAGACTAACATTAAATTTATAAAGAGCTGCTCAGTCAGCTGGTGCTAAAGCACGGCGGTACCTGGATTCCTGCGGAGCAAAATGCAGAGAAAACCGAAAGCAGGACTGAGGCCAAGCCTGTGTGTGTGCAGAGCAGAAGCAGCACAAAGGCTCCAGGTGCCCAGGCTCGGGGGCAGATTCAGGGCTGCCCTCGGTGGGCGCAGGAGCAGGAGCCCCATCCCTGCACCTCCCATCACTGCCATGGCAGGACGAGGGGCTTCAGGCGCAAGGTGTGCCTGCGGGAGCGTGAGGGGCCCCGGGGCGAGGAGCTGAGCCCCGGGCACACGAGGGGGAGGCTGGCCCTGGCTTCACCCTGCCCAGAGCCCTGCTGGGTGCTCTGTGTGCCTGTGCAGAGCCCAGTGCAGAGCCCTGTGCAGAGCCCAGTGCAGAGCCCTGCTGGGTGCTCTGTGTGCCTGTGCAGAGCCCTGTGCAGAGCCCAGTGCAGAGCCCTGTGCAGAGAGTGCAGAGCCCTGTGCAGAGCCTGGCTTCGCCCTGCCCAGAGCCCTGCTGGGTGCTCTGTGTGCCTGTGCAGAGCCCTATGCAGAGCCCTGTGCAGAGCCCTGGCTTCGCCCTGCCCAGAGCCCTGCTGGGTGCTCTGTGTGCCTGTGCAGAGCCCTGTGCAGAGCGGGCAGGCACTGCGCTCCTCCGGCCAGCCCAGCCACACCTTCCCACCTCCCTGGGCCCGCTGCCAGTGGCCGAGGTCAGGGCTGTGGCTGAGTTGTGGCTTGCCAAGCCCGTCTCCCCAGTGCCAGTGTCCTGTTTGCAGTGGCACTGAGGGCAGGGCTGTGGCAGGGCTGTGGCAGAGCTGTGCCTTGCCAAGCCCGTCTCCCCAGCGATGCTCACTCTGCTGCACGTGGCACCGCTCGTCACTTCATTATCCTATTAGAGACCCACACAGCACCTGCTCAATTGGAGCCTCGTGTGCTAGCAATTAATATGTTATGCCCTGATTAATTAGCAGGGTTAATTATGATTGCTGTTGCTTAAGCCTATGTAGAGAGAGACGGCATCGTGTTGCTGTGACTCGCAGAGCTGGGGATGCACCCCTGGGAACAGGGACCGGGGGCTGTGAGCAGCACTGCCCCGGCAGGCAGGGCTGGGCTGTCACCCCTCTCTGCCAGCCCTGCCGTGCCCTGCCGTGCCCTGCTGTGCCCGGGCAGGGCTGTCACCCCTCTCTCTGCTGGCCCTATTAGCGAGCACAGCTATCCAGGTGCCATCCAGGGTGGCACCTCGCTCTTCCTTCGGGAGCTGCAGCCCCACAGCTGTTCCCGCAGGCGCTGAAGGGGCCGGGGGCTCCTGGGGATTTGTTCACACTTCACTCAGTGTACCTTCAAAGTGACTTCTTCACCTGTACAAGAGAGAGCAATCACTCTACAGATACTCTGGGCTTTCCCTGTGCCCGGGAGTTTCTGGCCAGTTTTCCCAGGCAGGCATCAGTGCCCGGAGCCTCGAGCAGCACCAGCTCAGTCAGCGAGTGCTGGGCAAGGGCAGCACAGCCACGGGGCCAGGGGCTGCTCAGGAGGGATTCCTCAGCTTCACAGTCACAAAAGCTGGCTGAGAACCACAGGCCAGGCTCCAATGTGGCACACAGCTGAGCATCTCCCATTTCCCATTAAGGTTTTGATTTGTCTGTGCATGAAATAGTGAGACTTGGGGTCCTTTTGGCAGTTGTGAGTGAGAGATGACCACCCTTCTCATTGACTTATCCCTTTGAAGCTATCATCACTCATTTCTCTTGGGAAGAGAATGTGAGGCTCTGGTAAATAATATAGGGTTGTGTATTTCTTTATCTCCCATAGTGTGTTGTCTCCTACATGCTGTTCTGTTCTAACAACATCCATCAAGACAAATGCATACCTGAGAACAGCCTCCCTCAAACCTCAGAAATCTGTTTCTGAGGTCACCAACTATACAGAAAAGACAAAGAAGAAACAAGAAGGAAATTGCACAAACAATTAAACATTTTTTTTCCAGAGACAGAGAGGACTCCCCTTGTCTGCACAAGGCAAGCACCAAAATAAGAATGCCACATCTCAAACACAAGGCAATCTATTATTCTCAGAGCAGTAACATGATACATTATCAGCCACCTTATCCTAGCAAAATGTATCATTACCTGCACTTTCTGCACTTTCCAGATCAATCCACTTTAAAAATGTAGTAATATAGAAGGGTATTAGGTACTAGAAAACTCATTATGAAAATGGCGCACTCAAATTCTTTAAAGGTGATATTTCATAAAATATACTATGCCTAGCTCTTGGCTCAATCATTCTTTTTAATAGCTCCATAGCAGCCAGAAAATAAAGTATTCATGAAGATTGAAGAAGATGATCCCATGAACTTCAATTTAATTGGTGCAAATTAAAACGATCCATCTTTTCACGCTGCCCGTCTATCTCCAATCATCAGTGCACCGCACGTCCAGCACCCTGATTACAATTATCTTTTAATAGGAAAACTTGTCACTTTTTGTGTGATTTACATAAGCTTGCACAAACTTACTGGTATCATTTAGGGTTGGAATGTATGATTTTTTTTTCCATTCAAGTCCCCTGCTATAGCTGGGGGAGGGGGTGCCCAGAGGTGAGGTGAGCTCTTGGCAGGGGGCTCATTTACTGCACTTAAAGCCTGGACTTGTACAAGAAGAATGCCAGAACGAAGCCTTCAATACATCTTCATCCAGCAGACCTCCCCCCAAAGAAGTGCTAATGCAGTCAGATTTCATGGTGTCTCTGCAATGACCATTGCAATTACAATACAAAAACCTAGATGACATTTTGACTTTTAATTAGGAGGGAAATGATGCTGGTCCCTGCTGATGGCTCTCTCTCTCCCTCCGACTGCTCGTAGCACTCCCATCCTGAGAAGGTACCCTGCAGGGTTTAATAAGCCATCAAATCATAGTGGTGTGGGACGTATTCTCAAGAGTTCAAATAAAATTACCATAAATGTATGTTTACTGTTCCTGGCCTAGTCTCTGGGATCTGGCTGAGGGCCCTCCAGCCAGCAGCAGCACAAAGCACCCACAGTATTAATTATTGTTACTACCATTATTGCTATTTCTTCGTGATGACCACAATCCAACGGTGAGGACGCTGCAGAATGATTCATTGCCTGAAGCCGTTTATGTATAATATGTTTCAATTTTTTTTCCTTATCTTTGAAAGGCAACCCTCCTTATCACAGATGGCTTCTATCCCTTAAGATGTTGGGAGATTTAGCTCTGTCTTCTGAGGCTGGGATTTCCTATGCATGGAAATAATGAGCATTGTTTAGCTGCTGTCCGTGTGTTCCCTGATAGCGTCCACCTGAAAGGAGAGCCTGGGAGCCTGCAGAGCAGCCTGTGCCTTCCCCATGCTCCCCTGAACCTGCTCACTCCTGCACTGAAGCACAAGGGGGGACAGTTTTTAATAAGCTCTAATTTCCAGCTCCCTCTCCTCCCTCGCCCAGGCCCCTGTGACGGTGATCAGCCTGTGAGTATTAAACTTTTCAGCACATCCACTGCAGAGCAATTTTTAGGACTCCTTTGCCGGCAGAGTTCAAATGAAACTCACGGCTGATCTCATTAAGCACTTGTCTCATTTTGGTGCATGAATATTAAACAGGAACATGTGTGAGCAGGATGCTGCAGAAAGAACGTTTTTCCTCTCGGCAGCTGCGGGCGCGGCCGGACCGACATCCCGGGGGTCAGCCCTGCCTCCCAAAGGCAGATGTTCTCTGTGCCCCGAGCTGCTGGCAGAGCAGGAGGGTGCCCAGCGAGGCTGCAGCCCTGGGATGAAGGGTATTTGGCAGAGTATGCCACGGCAGAACTCCCCACAGCTTCCCGGTGCCCCAGGAGGGTCAGTGAGGGACGACCACGGGGCAGTGCAATGGAGGGAGCCCAGCTCCCCTTCCTCCCACACCACAGGTGCCCAGGCAGCTCCCCAGAGCTGTCCCCATCAGTCTTTTGTCCCAGCAAACAGCACCGGTCGCTGTGACCCAAATAAGCTCCAGGCTGATCTATCAGGGAAGCGTGTGGTGCTGCCCTGCCATAAATCCGGGGGCAGCGCTCGCACCCAGCCCTGCCAGCCCCACCTGCAGCGCTCCCGGTGAGCAGGTAATCATGAGCTGCCACCGAAAGGTGACCCATTGCCGTGATGGATTTGGTGTGAGAAACAAATGGACTGAGACCTGCGATTGCTGTCCTTACTGCACCTTGGCCTTTGTCCTGGCCTATCAATATCGGCGCTGGGCTCGTTACGCTGACGGGAGCCGGGGTCAGGCCTGGCTGAGCTCACCAGGACACGCTGCCCGCTCTGCCAGCGGGCACTGCCCGGCTCCCCGCTCCACAGGTGCCCCCTGCTCTTGCTCTTCCCCCTCCTGCTGAGGCTCAGCCCTCTCCATGGGGAAGGCGCTTGGGCCCAGCAGCACCTGCCAAGCAGCTGCCATGGCTGAACCATGCTCGGGACGTGGCACAGCCCAGCCACCCTGGCCGTGCTCACCGCGGCACCCCAGGAGCTGCTGCAGCTGCGAGCGAGATCTGGGGACGTGTGGGGACGTCTGCCATCACCACAGGGAGGAGGAGGAGGAGGGAGAGCCGGCAGAGCTGACCTTGAGGCTGCCTGAGATTGACCCTGAAGCGGCGAGATTCTCCATTCTGTGCACAGGCACTGTCATCTCTCACCTTGCAGAGAGCGCTCTCCTTGCCCATTTATCATCACAAATGTTTCTATTTAGGCTTATTTGTTTGTACAGTTAAGCCCTGTTACATTTACACCAAGAAGAAGGACAAATTGTGATTTTATCCAATGTTAGATCATATCACTCCTTGCTACAACTTTCACAGCATTAATAAGGATAAAGGGAGACTTTGGAGAAATTCAATAATACAGCACATGTGATAACAGCCCAGCCAAGTGCTCTGGGGAGGGAGTGAATTCCACAGCAGAGCCATGGCTGTGGCTGCCCCTTTGTGCCCACATTGTCTTGTCTCCCCAGGAAGGGATTTCTGCACTGGCTGAATGTGGCAAACACACTGCTGCACTGGCTGAATGTGGCTCATTGTGGAGCATTAGTCTGCCTGCTGGAACCCTTCATTCCCTGAACAGCATCTTGCTCTTATACAAAACTCCAGATGCCTGTAGAGTTCCCAGCTCTTCCTGCCAGCACTCACCAGGCACAGAAATGGGGTTTTTTTTAAAGATGGAAGTGGTGGCAGAAACATGCCAAAAAATGGCAAGTCTGGGAAAGCAGAGCACACAATGATGGAAGCAGAACCCAGAAATCAGAGGCGCCAGGATGCACTGCAGTGCCCAGAAGGAGGTTCCTGCCCAGAGCTGTGGGCATCCCCAGGAGCCCCCAGCACCCACCACTGCCAGGCAAAGCTCTGCAGCTCCTGTGCCTTGGCCCTCTGTCACCTTGGTGCTGACACAGAAGGGATCAGGAAGCGCCTGTGCAGATGTGTCACTTGAGCTGGGAGCATCTTCACCAGCACCTCTGTGCTTCTCAGCGTCCATCGGAAGCTGCTCCTGGCCCAGGAGAGCTCATTGCCCCCCCATGCCAGTGCCAGGAGCAGCAGTGCCAGACACGAGCACCCACCTGCACATCACCCCAAGCTCCATCTCGTGGAAGATCTCCCTGGGGATTGGCACCTTTTCCCAGCAGGAACTCCAGTAGGTGCAAATCTGCATGGAAACCCTGCTGTGCTGGGACAAGCTTGCCTGAGGCTGGTGCCAGTCAGGGGTGTGCCAGGGTGTGCCACAGGCTCCCCCTGTTCCCCTCAGCAAAGTGCCAGCAGCAGTGCCAGCAGCAGGCAGCCACCCGGGGCTCCCGTTTGCAGGGTGGCCACTCTGGGTCTGTCCTGCCTGTGCCACCCTGTGTCCCCCCTTTGCAGGGTGGCCACTCTGGGTCTGTCCTGCCTGTGTCACCCTGTGTCCCCTCTGTGGGTGGCTGTGCCAGAGCACACTGCTGGCTGTGCCTGCTGGCTCGGCCTGGGAGCTGCTGCCTCCAACCAACCATCATTTGTGTCATCCTCACAGCCGAGGGCATGCACCTTCAATCATTCTTCCTAGTTAGACACAATCATCAGCCAGATTTGTCTTGTTTAGCTGAAATGCATACACAAGAGGCTACACGGCCCTGCAGACCCTGCGAGGACGGTTCCTAATCCCGCAGCCGAGCGTTCTGCTGGGTTTTACAGGGCCGGTTTGGCTCCAGCGCAGCTCTGCTCCACGCCGACCCGCTTTCCAGGAACGCGGCTGCTGCTCCAGGCGGACCCAGGCGTTCCCAGGAGCAGGGGCAGTGCCAGCCCTGGGCAGGGCTCAGCCCGGGCAGCTCTGCGGGCACACGGGGGGCTCCAGCCGGGACGGTCCCTGCCAGGGCCCCCGGGGTGCCCTCGGGACAGCGGGTCCTGCTCACCCTGGCACTCGGTGCTTTCACCCCGCAGCCATCCCAGGCCCGGCTCAGAGCCCCGCTGGGGACACCCTGCAGCCCTGCTGGGGACACCGTGCCCCGCTGGGGACACCGTGCCCCGCTGGGGACACCCTGCGCCCTGTGGGGACACCGTGCCCCGGTGGGGACACCCTGCCCCGCTGGGGACACCGTGCCCCAGTGGGGACACCCTGCCCCGCTGGGGACACCGTGCCCCAGTGGGGACACCCTGCCCCGGTGGGGACACCCTGCTTTGGTGGGGACACCCTGCAGCCCCGCTGGGGACACCCTGCTCTGGCGGGGACACCCTGCTCTGGTGGGGACACCCTGCCTCGGTGGGGACACCCTGCTTTGGTGGGGACACCGGGCCCCGCTGGGGACACCCTGCCTCGGTGGGGACACCCTGCTTTGGTGGGGACACCGTGCCCCGCTGGGGACACCCTGCCCCACTGGGGACACCCTGCTTTGGTGGGGACACCCTGCTCTGGCGGGGACACCTTGCAGCCCCGCTGGGGACACCCTGCCGCCCTGCTGGGGACACCCTGCTCCGGTGGGGACACCGTGCCCCTCTGGACACCCTGCCCCGCTGGGGACACCCTGCCGCCCTGCTGTCACACCGCCACCACGGCTCCTTTCACACACACATCCGTTCTCCATTTTTTTTTATGATCAGCTGAAGATTTCTTTTTGCATCTGCCAAGGAACTATTTTCACAAATAAGTATGTAAATCCTCTGTAAATGTATGCTAATTACTTATTTTAATTACAATGTAAATAAGTAATTACTGAATAATTTTAAAGTATTTACATGGGGTTGTGTGATTTAAAAGCTAACTTGTTGGAAGTATAAAAACTATAAATTTTACGGTAATTATGCCACAATTTATACACTGTGGCCAAATACAATTTCCCTGTGCTTCGTAAGAGATAAATAAATATGTAATTCCCCAGTAGTTGCTGTGGAATAACAAAACTATTGCATGGTGATTTCTTCTCTTTTATGTGAAAAATGTCCATATACCAAACCTATTTGAAGTCAAGATTTTTCACAAGGATACTGAACATTCATCCATGTGATGCTGAGGAAGTTCTGAAGGAGGAGAAGAAGGGAGGATTCTGAAGGAGGTTGCTAAAAGGGGGGTAAAGATAAAAGGAGGAAAAGTGGCATAAGGGCCCCTGGTTCTCCCAGACACTTCTGCCAGCTCTAGGGGTCTGTGCCATGCCCTGGCTGTGGGCACAGGGCTCCTGGGACCCCCGGCCCTGGCCCCCAGCTGTTCTGGCTGCAGTTTCCTGCAAAAGCTGATGCAGGAGCCGAGCTCGGCAGGAAATTGGCAATCAAAAGGTAAGTTTATAAACAGTTAAATTATATTTCCTGTGGGGTATTTTTTTATTAATTTCATTGCAATAATACATTAAACACCAGCACTGTGAAAATTAGTGTTAATGAACATTAAATGTGTTGGACAATTTAAATGGTGTGTATATATCACCTCTCTTATTATTGGGATTGGCCCAGTGGTAATATCCTTTTATCGATCCTCTGCCTTTCTCCTTGCCTCCGTCCCTGTGGAAGCGGCCATGAAGGACACCGTGAGCGCAGAGCTATCACAGACATAATCTTTTAGCGCTTTAATAACACTGCAAGCAGCCATCACCCACCAGCCCTTAATAACTGTCTCCGTCAGCTCTTTAGAATTTGCAGATTGCACAGCCCTTCTGAATCTTCCCTGAAAGGGCCGGGGCGTTGGGAGCCCCCGGCGCTCCCTCCTCTCGGGCAGGGTCCCCGCACGGCGCGGCCCCGGAGCGGCTCCCGGAGAGCGGGGGGACGCGGGGCTGGCCCGGGGCTGGCCCGGGGCTGGTGCTGGCCGTGCGGGCTGTGCCATGCAGGGTGTGCCATGCAGGGTGTGCCATGCAGGGTGTGCCATGCGGGATGCGCCATGCGGGATGCGCCATGCGGGATGTGCCATGCGGGATGTGCCCGTGCCCGCGCCGGCAGCGCGGCTCCGAGAGCTGCCGGTGATGGGGTTCGCTGGGGATCGCAGGCTGGGGGAGCCGGGGGGGATTTGGGGAAGCCGGGGGAGAGCTGGGGAGCCAGGGAGGATCTGGGGGTGATCTGGGGGCCGCTGCCCCCTCATCACGGGCACAGCCGGTCCCTGGCGCAGCCCGTGCGCGGGGCACCCCCTGCTCCTCCTGCGCGCTCCCTCTGCCACAGGGCACCCGAACCGGCACCGGGCATCCCGCGGCTCTGGCTGCGATCCCAGCGCTTCCCAGACAAGCTGCACGTCTCCGATGTCACATCAGCCCCTGAATCAAGAGCCCTTTAAAACCCTGCAAGCCCTTGGTGCCGCATCAGCGCCTGCCCCAGGTGTGCACAGAACCTGAGCGGTTCTGGAGCAGTAGTGGGCAGGCCCTGGCACAGGGTGCCCAGAGCAGCTGGGGCTGCCCTGGATCCCTGGCAGTGCCCAAGGCCAGGCTGGGCCGGGCTGGGAGCGCCTGGCGCAGTGAAAGGTCCCTGCCCACGGCAGGGGTGTGGGATGAGATCAGATTTAAGGCCCTTGCAGTCCAAACCCGTCTGTGATTTGATGATTCAGTGATCCGGTATAAACACGGGGCTCTCAGGGCTCAGCCTCAGGGCTCTGTGTCTGCTCAAAGGTTTTCCTGGCAGCCAGCAGGCAGTGGGTGACCCTGGATCAGGCACATCCAGCTCTGGGAGCAGAATTGTGGATTTCCTCTGCGATGTAACACCAGAGCTTCACAAATGCAGGTTAAACCACCTGCATGCTCTTGCTGCAGGGACGTGCTAATATCCCCATTGGGGAGCCGAGATATTTTTATGCCTCTGCACTCATCTAACATCTGAGTTTCACTAATAACTAGATTTATGCAGTGGCACAGCTTTAAAAGAACAGGTTAAGGGGAAAATTGATCTGTATTCAGGAATGCCAAGTACCTGGATTAAGATGCTTTTTCCACCCAGAACACTCAGCATTTCCACAGCTATGCACACGTTCCAGGCACGGGCCCCACTCCGCTGCTTTCCTGGTGGATTATATAGCTGTTACAAAGGATTTTAAAAAACTAATGATCAAATGGCCGTGAGATCTGTGGGATGTGGGATGCCTCCATCCACCAACATCTCTCCACAGCTGGAATTAGTTTCACTGCAAAATGCACTGGAGTATGAGCAAAGACAGCCTGAAAGCAGCTCCCAGTGAACTCTGGCACGTTTTCAGAGAATTTGTGAAATGTCCTTTCTGAGGACTGGGCGAGACACTTTCAAGCCTTTTGTCTGGAATATGAAGGAGCACAGTAGGTGCTTTGAGAAGGTTGTTATAAAAATTGCTGACATAACAGTGCATGTCTGCTCCAAACCTGTCCACAGATATGGAATTCCTAAAATTATCTCTCTGCCTCTCGGTGCATTATCTGCTTGTTCAGAGCTCTGCAAAGGGCTTAGGTGGGGGAAGCTCCAGCAAACCCTGCCCAGAAACAGCTGCAGGGCTGGGGATTGCAGCCACGGCCTGACAGAGCACGCAGCATTTTAATTGTATTTTTTCTAGATTTCTGTTTTGTAAAGAATTCAATTTGGTTTATTGTTTGCGATTCGTATCCAGCATTGCAGAGTACATTTAATACATAGTGGTTACACTTGGAAGTGGTCTAATTAATAAAATGCATAAAAATAAATAGGAAAATCAATGCTTTTGTTAACATTCTGTCATTTTTACACGTTTTGAAATTCATAGCAGCTCTAAGAGCACAGCACGAGTATAGTGGGCTCTGGTTTGGTAAAAAGCTGAAGATGCTGAGCAGACAAAAATATTCCTCCAAATGAGATTAGAGAGTCGGGACACTGTCTTGGGCAAAAAATGGAATTTTTGATGGCATTAGCCTGGCTGTGGCTTTGCAGTTCGCATTTCTTCTGTCCACAGAGAGGAGAAAATATTCTGTCAAAATAATATAGTGAAAATTAAAAGTAAATAAACCAAAAAATTTCAAACTTGGCTGATGGAAATCTACGCTACCCACAGTTAAGGTTGCCCCTCTAGAATTCATGCAGTTAGAGAGGTAACTGATCTCCCGTGTCTGCAAACATGGAGATCCACAATGAGACAGAAGCTGGAGGAGGAAATCCCATTTTCTTTGTGACTTTTTAAACCACACAGTGTTAACAGCCACATGGAAAATCTTTCTCATTAACACCTAGGGCTCAGGGGAAATGTTGTCGACGAACGCCTTATTGCATATAACCCCAAACCCTTTAGGACCTTGAGACGCTCAGACGAACTGGAGTAATGACCTGGAAATAGTCCTCTGGGCCTGCTGCAATAATGATGTGGCTGGCTGTATTTTTTTAATATGAGGAAAGAGATTAAAGAAAATAACAGCCCTGCTTGACTTGTTCATTATTACTGAGGTGAAGTGACCACTAAGAAATGATGACAGAAACCTTGCTCACCAGTCACCAGGCCCAAATGGGGCTGGGGAGGTTTCTGACACAGCCCGCCTGAAGGCAACATAATAAATTCAGACATTATCTGATATGGATGTATCATAATGAAAAATAAATTTGCAAAACAGTCTGATATGAGTTAATCCATAAAGTATTTTATTACTTCATTTTCTTACATTGAATCCATCATGAGTTTTTCTGGCAGCATATTTTTAATTACTTTTAATTTAAATATATGCGTCCGCTGCTCAGATTGGTTTTGACACTAGTTTAAAAAAAATAAATTAAAAAAAAAAGAAAGCAATTATTGTCCCCCTGCACTATGCTCCTTCCCCTGCAGGCAGGGTGGTGCTCAGCCAGGGCTGGGCACGGGGACTGTCACCAGTGGGGACCTGTCCCCAAGCCCTGAGGTGGCAGGGGTGACACCGGGTGCCCACAGCTCCTTCCTCCTCATATCCCCGAGATGGGGCCAGGACAGCCCATCAGGACAGGACAGACAGGACAGGACAGACAGGACAGACAGGACAGGACAGGACACCCCACCAGGACACCCCACCAGGACACCCCACCAGGACACCCCACCAGGGCAGCCCTGCAGCTCCAGAGCAGCTCCCGTGCTGCTGCAGAGGGGCTGCTCCCTGCAGGGCTGTGCCTGGGCAGTGCCACAGCCAGGCTGGGCACATCCATTAGCACTGATGCAAAAATGACCATTAAGGAGTGGTGACAGGGCCCTGCTCATTTGTGCCTGGGACAAAGCGCCGCTGCCCGGGGCTGCCTAATGAAATCTGAAACCATCACATTTATTTGTCATATGGGTGTAACACATTTGCTGAGCCGTCTAATAAATGTAATAATCCAAATATTCCTCCAGTTCTTTTAGAAGAAATACATTTATTGTCTGTGAAGCCTTCTAATAAGATTTCTTAACCGGTTCCCTGCCTGTTGTGTCCCCTCACCGTGCTGGGAGAGGGGGTGGCCACCAGGAGTGCAAACCCAAACTCTCTCTGGAGCCTGCAGGGGCTCCCTGAGCAGCGCTGGCAGCTGGCACAGAGCTGTGGCTTTAGCCTCACACATTGCTCTGGAATAAACCCCGAGCTTTTCCATCTCTTGCAAAGGGACTCAGATTTCGTGCCAGCATGTGTTCCCATGGCAGTGAAGGGGGGCAGAGGTGCCCCTGAGAGCCCCAGGAAGGGAGGAACCCTTTCAGTCTGAGTCACACTGTGCTGTGCCAGGCTGTGCTGATGGCTCACCTGCAAAATGTGCCCAAATTCCAATCTCCCATAGCCCCTTCCCTTGACCAGAGGATTCCACATGAGATGCTGGGGCTGGCCATGCTGGGAGGCAGACCCTGTGTTAGCAGAGTGTGAGCCAGCATTTCACACACCACCACGCCAAACAGAACTTTGATATGCTGAGCAAATATTGAATTCCATTGGTTTAATTTAATTAAAATTTATTAACCTTTTATTAAACATATACCCTCATTAAAATTCTCATTCCTGACTCCTACAACAGCCCAGCCATGTTCTTATTCCCAAGCTCATTAAATATCACCCAAAGAGAACCTATTTCTTAAGCACTGATTGTTGATAAACTGTAATATTAACCCAGGCACGTCCCAGAGACTTTGGAAAGGAGACAAAATGAAATCCAAACATGAGCCCTGAGCTGCTGTTTGGAAAGGAATCCAGAGAGGGACAGAGGTGCAGGCTCAGCTCTGCCCTGGCACAGGGACACGTGCTGGTGCGGCCGGGCCCTGGGACAGCACCCAGAGCAGCAGCAGCCCATGCAGAGCCCAGGGCCTGGTGCCTGCATGGCCAAGGCCTGCCCAGCCCCCCGGTGATGCCAGCCCGGTGATGCCAGCCCGGTGATGCCAGCCTGGTGCTGTGGCTCTGCTGCTGTCCTTGGCTCCCTCAGGGCTCCCTGATGCACTCAGCTCCTTTGGCTCGTTCTCCAGGAGCCCCTGTCCCCCCCAGGATGCCCATGGCCCCCGTGCCCAGTCACAGCTGGGGTCACAGCCAGCCCCTCTGCTCTCACCCCGGTGCAGCTCAGCACAGAGACAGCTCTGCACCCCGGGGCAGGAGCCGTGCCCAGGAGCCATCCCTGCACCCACAGCAGTGCCCAGGAGCAGTGCCCAGGAGCCCCAGCACCCTGCCAGGCTGAACTCTCCATGTGGAATTCCAAAGGCAGAGCCATCCCTCCCAAAGGGACTCCCTCAGGATCCCAAAGGCAGGCCCGGGCAGACTCCTCAATCAAGCAGAGCCTCCCGATCACCCAGAGCCATCCCTCTAGTCCACAGAGCCATCCACAACATCCCAAAGGCAGAGCTCCCCATAGCAGAGCCATCCGGATCCACTCCAACCATCCGCTGGAGCGGGGGCAGCAGGTCAAATGGTTGGAGCCCTGATGAATATGGAGCAGTGCAGAGCAGATAATTGATTTCAGGGGAGCGGGAAGGGCCGAGCGTGACAGAGGTCAGGGGCCAGAGGGGACGGTGCCCGCAGAGCCCGAGCACGGGGCTGAGCAAGGCGGGCTCAGTGCCGGGCCCTGCTCGCCTCCCTCAGCCCCACCTTCACCCAGAGCACCTCTCGCAGCAAACACTTCTCCAAAAGTTGTGAGACTCCAGAAATTCGGGCAAAACCTTGGTGTTGTTTTGTTCCCTTTACAAAGCCAAGTATCTCGTTTAATCTTGTCCTCTGTGTTGCTAGAGCTTTGCTCTGTGATGCCATGCGCTGGTTAACACAAGTCCCAGTCACAGCATGCCCACTGTGATGGTGCCCTGGGCATTCCCAGGGCCCAGCCCATTCTCTTTTTGACTACTGAAATTCCCAGTTTCTTGGCTCTACAGTGATCAGTCCTTAAAATCCACACCTGTCTCCTCCAAACCACAAAAGGGAAGGGGTGGCCCTTCTGCAGGTGCTGGGGAAGCTGGTGCCACAGCCATCACCACGGGGCTTCTGCTGCCACTCAGCAAGCAGCCACTGGCCAGAGGCTGCCCCAGCCCTGCTGCAGGTCTGGGACCTGCCTCAGGATGCTGCTGGCCTGGAGCACAGCCTGGCCTTGCTAAGCACAGACAAATTCTTGTGCAATAGCTGTAAAGAAAAGACATGTTAATTGTGCCACATAAAATCTGTGATTACTCTGGCTAATCTGTCAAAGCTGGGAAATATTGACTATGGTGGAAGGATACCATTTGCTGCCACATCTGTGGAGCTGAGGCCATGGAAGCACCTGCAAGGAGGGAGGGCAGAGCTGGAGAGGGGCAGAGGCTGCAGGGCTCTGGGGCAGGGCTGCAGCGGGTCCTGCAGAGCCGGGGCAGTTCTGGGACACCTTGCCCAGGGAGCAGGGCACGCTCAACCCACAGCATGGCTGTGGTGTCATCTATCAGCAGCCACAGACAGGGGCTCACCAGCCAGAGGAGGGCCAGAGAGGCTCGCAGGAGGCCGTGGGACACAGGGCAATGAGAACCCTGGTGCTCAGTGCTGCAGAGAGCAGCCTGTGCCACACTGAGGAGCCTCCCCTCTGCTGCAGCTACAGCCTGGGGGAAGAGCTCCAGGGACGTCAGGAACCCCTCACTTGTTTGCTTTCAGCCTGCTCTGAATCTGACATCTCTTCCTAGATCCTACAAAAACTGACCAGGACATATTTTTGGCACCTCCATCCTCTCCCAGCAGAATGACCCAAGCCTGTATTTTACGGATACAGTCTGGGTACGTGCAGATCACTTGTGGCGTCATCCTACCCCTGTTAATAAGATTAAAAGCCGGTGCTTGCATGTGCCAAGCTTACCAAATCATTACCTGCTGTATATTAAGTGTTTAATTGCATGAAATGACATCATGTTTATCTGTGCAGCATTAGCATCTCGTCCGTGGTGTCACCGTGGTAAACACGCGTGATATCATCAGTCATTAGGGGACTTAAAATCAATTGCTCTCCCTGCACCCTCTTGTACAGAGAGGAGCACAATACATTAATGAACTTGAGCAAGAACCTAAGTGACAAGATGAAACAGCATAAATAATAACACTTAAAATGTGTTATCTATAACAATGAAGTGTCTCAAATAATAGAATTATGGATTCCAAAGAGGAAAGCAAGTTATTGAAATTCACACCATGGGAGCATCAGTTTGTGCTCATCAACAAAATCACCTATAAATTAATCTGATTTAATGCTGGATGTAGGTTGTATAAGACACCAACATCACTAATCAGCTTTATTTTATAAACATGTCCCATTTTACAATCTATTTGCCTGCATAACTTGAATAAGCAAGAATTTAAGATGTGGGTCAAGAATTTTTCCCCTTGCCTTATGAAAATTTCACTTAGGCACTCGTAAAGTTCTTTTGGCAACTTATTAGTCCCATTATTTCAGAATTTTCTTCAATGAACCATTTTTTAGCTATCAAAACATTTAGTTCCAGCTGACTTCAATGATATAGACTTCAGACCAACTGAATTTATGAGTTTAACAAGATTACATAGTCAAATAGCCATTCCTTACCAAGTTCATATTTCTAAATAAACTGTCAAGGTGTAGCCCAGAACAAAGTCTATTAGAAGAGGACACACAGAGTCCATTGACTTTAACTGTATTGATTATGGATAATTATTTGGCCTCTACTGTCTTCTCACATTTTTACAGATTTTCTCTGGGAAGGCTTAAACTTTATTGTTTACCCCTCAAAAGGAGGGAGGAGGACAGGGGCATGTCCCCTCCCTCTCCCGTGCCCACGGCCCGGGGCAGGCCCAGCCATGCTGCAGTGAGAGCATCCATGGCTGGAGGTGGATTGTTTGCGAAATCAAAGCCCAGGCGGATGACATTCTGTCAGGATGAACAAACCGTTCAACCACGAGCCCATGAGTACTGACCAGAAAGAAAAGGAATATCTTGCACCCACGGCGCCGGTCCCGCGGAGCGAGGCAGCCAAACCCAGCGGTGCTGCAGCCATGGCGGCCCCATGGGCCCCTTCTCCTCAGCCCTGCCCTTGCAGCCACCCAAACCAGGCACCCAGCTCCTGCAGCCACCCAAAGCAGGCACCCAGCTCCTGCAGGCGCCCAAAGCAGGCACCCAGCTCGTGCAGCCGCCCAAAGCAGGCACCCAGCTCCTGCAGGCACCCAAAGCAGGCACCCAGCTCCTGCAGGCACCCAGCTCGTGCAGCCGCCCAAACCAGGCACCCAGCTCCTGCAGGCACCCAAAGCAGGCACCCAGCTCCTGCAGCCGCCCAAACCAGGCACCCAGCTCCTGCTGCCCAAACAAGGCACCCAGCTCCTGCAGCCGCCCAAACCAGGCACCCAGCTCCTGCAGGCACCCAAAGCAGGCACCCAGCTCCTGCAGCCGCCCAAAGCAGGCACCCAGCTCGTGCACAGACAGAGCAGAACGCTCCTGTGCATGGGCTCGGGGTTGCAGGAGCAGCAGCAGCGTTCCCAGGGCCCGGGAGCAGCTGCTCCCACAGCAGGAGGCCAGACCCCGGGCTGGGGCTGCCTGCTGCCAGGAGACCCCGAGGGCTCCCCAGAGCCACCCACCCACCCCACACTGCCCACGGACCACCGTGGGCCCACTCCTGCCAGGCCCCCTCATCCCCCACAGTGGCTTGGGGACAGGGACACCCTGGGATGGGACTTCCTCTGATCCCGTGCTGCCAATTCCTCACCAGAGCCACTGCCCAGGGACCCCCTGCCCCACATGGGGTCTGTCTGTGGGGCACAGGGGCAGGGGGCAGCCTGTGGTGCCCCGTGCCCGGGCTCATCCCTGCCAGGCTCTCCCCATCCCCACCACGCTCTGCCCATCCCCACCAGGCTCTCCCCATCCCCACCACGCTCTGCCCATCCCCACCAGGCTCTCCCCATCCCCACCAGGCTCTCCTCATCCCCACCAGGCTCTGCCCATCCCCACCAGGCTCTCCCCATCCCCACCAGGCTCTCCCCATCCCCACCAGGGTCTCCTCATCCCCACCAGGCTCTCCTCATCCCCACCAGGGTCTGCCCATCCCCACCAGGCTCTCCCATCCCCACCAGGGTCTGCCCATCCCCACCACGCTCTCCCCATCCCCACCAGACTCTCCCCATCCCCACCCGGTCTCTCCTCTCGGCCGTGTCGCTCTCACCATTGGGGGTCACTGTTCCAACAAAAGCTGCGGCTCCGCTGCTTTCTCCGATTATTAAAAACAATATTTCTGCTACAGCTGTTTCCTGGTTTGGCTGATATGTTAAGCTAGAATGAAAGGGTTTGTTGGGAATTTTTTTTCTCATTTACAGCAACTTCCTTAACTTCACTTTGAATTTCCTTTAAACTCGGATGAAATACAGTTCATCTGCCACCAAAACCTGAACCAAAATGATGTGAAAAAGAACCCACAAAAGGGTTTTTTATGAGATCTCATTCTCCGTGCACAGGCAGCCCTGATCAGGGACTGTAGGCAAGGAAATAATTTCTTTTAAATGAGTGTCTGGTTCCCTTTATATTTTTTTCTTTCGTTTCAGATTGCAAGGGAAAAAACCCAAGGTGTCAATCAGCTTTAAAACAGTTGAGCTGATCTTATTTCTTCTCCGTACTGTATTCAAGCCAAACATTCCCTGAATAGAAAAAGCATAGAAAACTCATAATAGCTAAATTGGTGCTTTTAAACCCCAAATTTAACATGCTTCCTTGGGGACATTTTCCCAGCACAGAGGAAAACAAATATATGTGCTTTAGTGCCTGTTATGGAGGTTAAAATCTGCACCTATTCTTTCTAACACCCATGAGAGGCAAGAGTGGATTTCGGGTGGGAGAGGAGGCAGCACAGGGAGAGGCAGGAGAGAGAATTCCTCTGGAACAAGCAGCACCCAGCGCAGCCAGGTGATCCATTTCACAGTGACACCATTTTTGTGAGAAACGGGGAAGATCTACAGCATTTTCCTTTTGAACTCAATAGATAGCAGAAAGGAAGCTGTTCCTCTTTTCTTTGCATTTAATTTTTAACTCCAGGTGTTTGCCGGCTGCTGATACAGCCCCGGGCAGGAGCCTGAGCAGGAGGAGGATGCTCAGCTGGGAGGTGTGAGCATGAGGCTGCAGGGCTGGCCTGGGATGGCCCCCCTGGTGCTGCTCTGAGGAGCAGGTTTCAATTCCAACACTTTTGGTCCTTGCTGGCCTTGGCTTTGGAAGACTCAGACCTGGGCTGGAGCAAGCTCACAGTCTGTGCTCTCATGTTTGGTATTTTGGTTGGACCTGGGCTAGACTTCAGCAGCCACTGCCGTCTCCTCCTCCACCACCACCTCTTCTTCCTCTTCTTCTCTTCTTCCTCTTCTTCCTCTTTCTTCTCCTGCCCAGAGGAGTCATCCCTTGTCCTGCACCTTCACCTGACTCAGGTCAGCAGTCTGGGAGAGGGGGAGCTGTTAAAAATCCATCAGTCAAGGGGGCTGGCTGTGTTCTTCCTGCAGCTGAGGAAGAGGTGGAGGGAGGAAGAACAGCAGCTCTGGTGGTGCTTTTCCTTTTCCCTCTCATCAGCCTCCGAGACTTGTCCTGAACTCAGTTTGGGAAGCTTCCCTCTCATTTCACCTGCTGGTATCTCCCTGTCTCCCCCAGGCAGCCTCTCCCGTACAGTGAATTGGAGAGCTACAAGAGCTGCTGTGAATTACTCCTTGCAGTCCCTCCTGCACTCCATATTTATTTCTGGATTTGTTTTATCTGCAGTGATGTGCTGCTGCAGTATCCTGTGTGTCTGAGCCTGGGGGCTCCTGCCATGGGGTCTGTGGGGTCCCACGGGCACACCCGGCCCAGCCTTAGGCAGGAGCTGAGCCTGGCCTGGCCCCAGGCAGATCTGCTTTGTGCCACCTTGCTGCGGAAACTGCTCTGGAAGATTGCTTGAGTTTGGGTTATTTTAATTTTTAAAAATTCAATAGAGGTTAACGTTCCTTGTTGTAGTGTCCTGGATCTTGGCAAGGTCTGAACTGTGAGAACCTGCAGCACTCCTGCTTCCAGCAGTCAGTCAATCCATTCTGGGTTTGCTCCTGCTCACAGAGAAGCTGAATCTGGCAGGAGAAGGAGTTTAAAATCACTGCTAGCAGTTGTGCAGAACCTAAAAGTTAAAGTGAGTGGGAGAAGTGGTGGCTGCCTGATATTGGTACTATAACATTTATTTGGGGCAATAAATTGTTTCCTCTCCCTCATCAGTGGTGTCACAGGATCTCCGCTGTGACCTGCCAAAGCAGTCTCTCCTCATTTGCGCCGCTCCGGGCTGGGAGAGGAGCTGCTGGAGCAGGGAGGAGCAGCCAGAGCAGGGCTCTGGGAGCGCTGGGGCCACGGCTGGGCAAGGGGAGCGCGGTGGGAGCCCCCAGCCCCCTCTCCACCCTCGGATCAGAAGCATTAATGGTTTAATTCAGCCCTCAGCCCTGCCTGAGCTGTGCCTGTGCCTGTGTGCATTTCCAGGGAAGCCTCTCCAGGCCAAGGGACCTCGGTGCCAGGCAGACCAGCTGAGGAGGGGTTTGTGGTCACAAAAACATCCCCAGATTCACTCCTGAAATGCATTCAGGCCTGGGCATCCTGCCTACAAGGAGGCTGCAGCTCGAGTGCTACAAATTGTGTTCCTTCCTTTCTCGCTTTGTTTTGACTCCCTTTAGCCTAACTTTAATTTGATTTAAAATATTATGAGAAGATGGGAGCACCAGGCAGCTTAGAACTGAAACCAAGCACAAGTCACTTATTTGCAGCAGGTTCAAACAGCTGTTCCTGGCACTGCAGCATGGATAAATGTTTAAATTCTTTACAAATATTAGTATAAATCTCCCCAGTTTAAATTAGGACCTAAATCTTACAAAGCTGGAAGAGAAGACAGGGCCCTCTAGTCAAATGGACTCATTGTTCAGTTAATCCCAGGAGGTATCTGGCTACTGGTGTTTTCTTGGTGCACCTCAGTCTAAGATGAATTTAGCCAATTAATCATCAGTTACAAAAAATGATTTTTGTTCATATTTTTTTCTGGATCAATAGATTTTATACAAGAATCTTTCTGCTCGTTAGTTGGAGGGCAGCTCCTTGAAACAAATTCTGCCCGTGATTCTACCTTAAATTCATCAGTAGATATTAAATAGGTCATTGGTGTAATAAGGGCCAAATTTGCTTCTCATAGATCACAGTGGCCAGTGCTCCTAGGGTCTAATTATCCCATATTTGGTCAATAAGCCATTAACATACAGCCATGGATGTTAATAACCATTTCATGAAAAAGTCTTGGTAATTTATGAGATCAACATTGGTTAGGAAAATTAATAAATATTTCATTGGGTAAGATTTATCCGAGGAGGTTTCGGTCTGAGGGAGGAAGCACTGGGCTGCAAAAAGGGGGCCCAAGCTCAAATAACAGAAGAAAGATGGGCTAAAGAAAGCCCAAAAGCCAAGCCCATGGTAGCTGGGTTTAACTTGGGCTAATAAAAATTTACTTCAAATCCTATAGCTAATAAATCCAAAGGGTGTATGAGGGAGTCCAGTAAAACCTGACTTAACATTATGTTAGTGCTGTTAACAATATTTATATAGATGTCATTCCAGAGGAGGGTTAAAGCTGGTGAGTTATGGGCCGGGTGCAAGGAGCTGTGCCATGGAGCTGCATGCCTGTGGGCATTCAGGTACCATCACCTGCCCCTTTTGGGGTGAAGAAGTTTAAAATTACATGGAAGACAAAGGTGGAAGGCTCAGAATTTCCACTCACTTCAGCCTTCTGTCTCCCAGAGTGCCTTGGAGCTTAATAAACTTCATGGGGGAATGTGATTTACCACGTTTGCCAATCTATTCTTCCCTCGATAGTAAATCTATTGTATTTGATTTGGTATACAGCAGTTATAAACATGTGGCATTTTTTTCAGCTGTGGTCTTTAGCAGCAATCATGTTTTGCACACTTCTGCAGTCAAAACCCTTTCCGATGGCTATAAACCTACTGGAAGCCTGAATTTTACCTTGCAGTCACTTCCAAAATGTCAACTATTTTTAACTTCAGACTGCTCTTAAAAACCCAGTTGTAGGCAGTTGGGCTGCCAAGCCAGTTTGTGTCAGAGCAGGGAGGGTGACCTGGCAGGAGGGGCAGCGGCCGCGGCTGTGCCAGGGCTGGTGCTGAGCTGGGAGCCCAGCTCGTGCTGTGCCAGCCCTGTGGGACAGGGTGACGCCACTGCCAGCTCTCCATTCAATGCAGGGCTTACACAAGTGCTGAAAAAATAAAGAAAAAAACATGTTTTTCATGCTTTGCTTAATTGTACCCTTAATTGCTTTTGCAATTGAGGGGGTTGAAATCACCTCCTCGTTTGGGTGGGATGTTCTTCTCACTGGCCGGATTTGTACACTCAAATGGTGACGTGTGCTCTTACCAATGTCATTAACTTCAATGCTTCTTTCCTGCAGAAAAATTGGCTTTGGAGACCTAACCCTGGGCTGTGATTGTGGAGCTGAGAGGAGCATTCCCGAGGGTGTGCTGGGACAGCAGCCCCAGCTCAGGGCACAGCGGGCACTGAGACCCGGGCTGTGCCTGCTTTGGCTGCACCAGGCACGGTGCCTCTGGGCTGGTGGCACCCAGGAGAGCTGGGCTGGGGTCACAGGGGTGGCAGCTCTTTGAAAGCAAATGAAATGAGATGCTTCCCTTGCCTCTGCTGAGAACTTCCTGCGAGGGGAACTCCTGGGGGATGCTGGTGCATTGGAAGGCAGGTACGCTCACCTGGGGCCGCCACACCTTTGTATTGCCAGCTCCTTCCTGCTCTGTCCTCCCAGAGCCTCCCCTGGCTGGAGGAGCTGGCGCTGGGGCTGCTGCAAACACTTGTAGGCCATGGACGCAATTGTTAATCCATGGTGAATGATTGCGCCATTCCATCCTGCTGCCTCTCTCTGATTAGACTTGTAAATGAAAAACCATAAAAGTCAAAAATGAGAAAATAGAGGACAGAATGAGAGAAGGCACTTATCCTCCCCGAGGAGTGGCTGAGCACTGCAGGCAGCCCCAAAGCTGGGAGCTGGGTGCTCCCTGCGTGGACGTGGCTCTGCTGTGGCTGCTCTGTGCTCTCCTGTCCTGGGCAAGGACTGCCAGCAGCACCCTCTGCTCTCTGGCCATCATCTCTGGGTGACAGGGCAAAGAGGCGAGGGAAAGCGGCCACTGCTGTTTGCACAACGTGTCTCTGGGGTCCCTCTGATCAAATACAGCCTGGCTTCAGGTCTTTACTTGCTGATTAAGCTCCACCACCAGGTTTTTCCATCCACTCCTTGCCCTTTATGCCCTCGGTGACACGATGTCTATTGCCCCTGCCAAGACTCTCTTCAATGCATTAGCTTAGCTAGGGGTAAACTCTGACATCAGGGAAAAAAACCCCAGTGACAGTTAATGGAGCCCTGTAGGTCCCTGACCCCCGGGGATATGTGCACAGCACCTGGCAAAAAGCACATTCTAATGTCTTGGGGAAAAGGTCAGAGTAGCAAGAGAAAATAGGCTGTTCATATTTTGTGGAATATTTATCAGGGCTGCAGGCTCTGGAGCTGCACAAGGGGGTCAGGGTCCCTAAGCAGGGTGAGGGTCTCTGGCAGGGGCTCAGCCAGGGCTCCCGGGCACTGCAGCACAGAGGGCTGTGCAGCAAATTGCCAGCAGTCAGAGGGCTGCACATCATTTGCATAATCTGGGAGATCTAATTGTGTCTTTGGGCTTTTAATAAAATGGGATTGGTTTTATTTCAGTGGTTGGCTCATAATAAAGGATCCAGCACTCCCAAAGCAGAATGGATGGTGTGTGCTGCTGCAGCCTCCCCTGTCCCCAGCGGAGACACCGTGAGCCCCAAGCCCAGGTCGTGGCTCTGTGGCACTGGGGAGGGGCCAGGAGCCATTGTCCAGCTGCCATTGTCCAGGAGCCATTGTCCAGGAGCCATTGTCCAGATGAAACATCCAGGAGCCATTGTCCAGGAGCCATTGTCCAGCTGAAACATCCAGGAGCCATTGTCCAGCTGCCATTGTCCAGGAGCCATTGTCCAGCTGAAATGTCCAGCTGCCATTGTCCAGCTGAAACATCCAGGAGTCATTGTCCAGCTGCCATTGTCCAGCTGAAACATTGTCCAGGAGCCATTGTCCAGCTGCCATTGTCCAGGAGCCATTGTCCAGGTGCCATTGTCCAGCAGCCATTGTCCAGCTGCCCGGGCAGGATGTGCTGCAGGATGAGGTTGTCCCTGTGTCAGCCTAAAAAAGACATCGTGTGTTTATGTGTTTATGTGAGATCGTTTCCTCCGAGGTAAGTGGAGAGTAGAAAAAAAGGGAGGGAAGTAGGTGAGTAAAAAGATTGAGAAATGGAAGAAGAAAGAGAGAAAGGTGTAAGCAATGTGTTCTGGGGAAAGAAGGAGCAACCACCCTTCAGCTTCCATTTGCTTGAAGTTTCACTGAGGCTCCTCCAGAGCCAAAGTGCAGTTTGGATCTGAGGCACACCCGTGAGCCCGGGCAGCACCACAGGGACCCCCGTCCACACCTGCCCACTGCCCACCTCAGTCCCCCTCACACTGAGCTCTCCCTGCTGGGACAGCAACCTGGAACTGCTGTACAAGCAGCTTGGCTGAAAAAAATCAATAATCTTTTCAATAAAGCATTTTATCCCTTATATATATTGTCTCTCATAAAGATTTTACACAGACAAAAAGTTCAGAAGTTGGTGTAAAAAATGTTGGGAAAAAGGTGAAGATACGTAAGTAAATTACAAACTTGAGGCTGTTTGCAGTACCTTGGGAAAGTGGGAGTTATATTGATGAGTTTTTATTGATTTACCATCATTCCCAGTGTGGACATTTTCTGGTCTATTATACCACAGTCGCAGCATATTCCCATCGCAGCACTAAAGAGGAAATATGGGCAGCCTGACCTTGGCAATATGGAGATAATGAAATACCCTTAATGATCCTTCCAAAAGATTTTACAAGCCAACTTCAGATTCTATCTGCTCTGTGCTATGCTAATTTTTAGGATGCCTCGGAAGGAATACCAGGGGCTCACAGCTTGGATCCTAACCGTGGGCTTTGGGAGGTAAATGTGAGAGGAGCAGTGACCTCAGTGCCCGACAGACAAAGGCTGCTGAGCAGGTGCCTGGTGCTCCCAGAGCTCCTGAGTCTGTTCCTTGCAGGGGATGAGGTTGGTGGGGCTGTCCCAGCTGTGGCACACGTCGGCACCTTGGCTGCCCGGGCACTGTGGTGCCACCCTGTGCCACCATCGCGCCACCATCGGTGCCACCATCGGTGCCACCATCAGCGCCACCATCGGTGCCACCTGGTCCCTGCCACGTCCCTGCAGCCCTGAGCTCAAGCCAGAAGAGTTGCAGCACTTCAGGGTGACTTTGGGGACAGCTCAAGGAGATTTACCATACCTATACCTGCCTGGAATTGTACCTAGCAGGGACATAAATAGTAGATTTCAGTGCTCTGCTTTCCTCCTCTCCCCTCCCCGGCCCAGCTGGCAACACAATTACCAGCCCCAAAGTATTATTTTCTTAATAAAAATGTTATGTGTAAAGCAAAGCCACAAATGAGTCCCAAGCCCATGCAGATCTCAATCACTCCCTTCTTTATTCCCCAGTGAGATTGCTAATGACCTTCACGCAAACCTTCACCAAATCTTTTTGAAAGGCAAATATTAATTTCCTAGTATGAAAAAAGGAAATAAAAAAGCCTATTTTTCATGGGAACCACTCGAAAGAAAGATATATTTTCCTTCAAAATGCAGGGAGGATTTTTACATTTTGTCACTTGCTTTGCATAGACTTGGTACCACCATTTGTTCACCTCTGAATGTAATCTCTCCCCATAAAGCTTTGCTCTAAATTCCTCCACTCCCTGTTGGGCTCTGATAGCTCCTGAGCTCTGCCAGAGCAGTGCCAGGGCTCTGCTCCTGCAGCGCGTTCCCAACTCCATGGGAGGAGACTGGGAACAATGCTTTAAATTTTAACAGCTGAGCCATTCATTTTTAAAAAGGATGCACCAAAGCCATGTAACATTTTATAGCAAAATCTGCAAAAGTCATTTATAATACAAGAATCCTTTGCAGGAAGCTGCATTGTGCTGTGCCACAGCATCCCTGGCATGTGTGTTTCCTGTGCCAGCAAGCTCTGAAGATTCCTTGTGAGAGGCAACACAGCCAGGAGCAGAGCCAGCCCGGGAGGCGGATCCTCTGCACACCCACACTGTGAGGTGGGAGCACAGAAAGGGCTGATCCAAAATGAGACATGAGTCCTCAGGGCTGGCCAGGCCTCAATTGGACGCTGAGCGTTGATGTTTTAGTGCCCTGTGAGGTGCCAGAGCAGGCTCACATGTGTGCTCTCCTTTGGACGCTGAGCGTTGATGTTTTAGTGCCCTGTGAGGTGCCAGAGCAGGCTCACATGTGCTCAGGATGGCTTTGGAGCTGCCCCTTCAGCTGCCCCTTGCTCCAGCAGCCCAAGGCTTTGGCTGTGCCCCGCAGCTGGAGCTGGCACAGCGTGTGGCATGAAGCACAAAGCCATCCCCTGCACTGAGGAGAGCACCCGAACAGGCTGTGCTGAGTAACCTGTGCTCCATTCCACAGCCAGAGCAGCAGCACAGAGGCAGCTTCTCCCCTTGGTTTGTACCTTGCCTTCTTCTTCAGGGATATTTCAGAGCATTGCCTTCATTAGCCAGTTAAAGGAGTGCTTCAGAGGTCATTTGCTGCGGCTTTATTCCCCGAGTCTTGTACACTTTTCTCAGACTGGTGTGTCTAAAATGAGTGATAAAATTCCGTAAGCAGCAGAACGAGCTGACCCCTGTGCTGTGAGCCCCGTCGGCTCCACTGTGGCTCTGGCATTTGCTCCCCCTGTGCTCCCTGGGGACGGGACTTGGGGTGCACAGCCAGGACCCAGCCGCCCCCTCCTCTGCCTCGGGGGTCCTCAGCCCGTCAGCGCACAAAGTGAGCAACAGCTGGTCTGCACACATTTGGGGGAAAACCAGTTAGTACAACAATAGCACTAAATCAGGCACAGAACTTCAAGTACAATTCACAGCAAGAAGTTGTTAATACCTTTATTATGGGATAAAATGTATTCATGATATTAAAGACATCACATTTCTGCCCTGGTGTCACATTTTAGATGTAGCGTAGATAAATGATATATCACTGTAAGAGATCTACAAAAACCATTAGTAACCATGACATTTTGACGTCAGATTTTAAAAAATTCCTAAGTAATCTTTTTGATTTATGAAATGGTGTCCAGGTTCATCGAGACTGATCTCAGATTTATCACAGCCTGGTTAGAATTATTAATGATTTTCAATTTGTAAATCCAATGCCAGCATGTCCAAGTGCTCTCAGCAAAATCACAGAGAGCTGACAGGGAGATTTTGCTCAATCCATAGTTTTCAGCTCTTGCAGGATTTCGCGGTTAACCCTTTGCGCGCGGGCGCGGCACAAAGCCATTGTTCTGCGGCACAAAGAGACGGCCGGCCCCGCATGAATCACGGCCCGAGTGGCCATGAAACACAGGCGTCAACAGCAGTGAGCGATCTGACTTTTACAGGCTCCTGCTGAAGACCCTTAAAGACTTAAATTATAATGAGAAGAAAAGCTGATCTAAGCCAAAACAGACAGGCTTGGGTAGTTCTCCCCTACAATTCATCACGGGAGCAGATGAAAGGGAGGCAGGGGCAAAGAAAAAAGCACCGGCAGTCTGCATCCCTCAGCAGCCAGCGGGAACAGCTCTGGAGAAGAAAGCACACCTCGGTAAACAGACTCCAGAGCCCCAGGAGAACATTCCCTTCCTAATTTATGGGAGAACTGTCCCACCACTACCGGGAGGGGTCAGAGGGACGCTTGGGTGCTGAAATGTTCTCAGCAGAGGGGAGCTGGCTGTTCCTCCTGGCGGGCTGAACAGGCTCTGTGCCACCACACCTGCCCTTGCACGGTGCCAGGTGCCACCACAGCCACCATCAGTGTCACCCCTCAGCCTCCCTGGACCAACACTGCTTTGCTTTATAGCATGGTTAAAGGAAACCCACCATGATCCGTCCTTAGGCTGCAGACAGCCAAATTATTATTTACTTTTAAAAATTCTCTGTCCCATTGGCCTGGATTTCCAGGACTTTGGGGTGGCTCAGGGTCTGCACTGGAGCCCCAGAGCGCCACGTGCTCCAGGAGCAGTCATGACTCTGCCTGGCTGAGGGCTCCAGCCCATCCTGGGCACAGCCACATGGTCCAGGGGCTCAGGTCTGTCAGACACAGGCAGAGGACCCTGGGCCTGGGCTGACTGCTGCTCTGGAACCCGCAGCCAGGCAGCACAGCCTGGCCATGCCCCTCAGAGCCTGGGCATCAGCAACATTCACAGGCGCTGCTCAGCCTCTGGGTGGGTTTCAGCCCCACACTGCATGGACAGCAGGAAGGCAACACTTCAAGAAGGATAAAATTCCAGTAATCCTCCAGTCCAGCAGTGTCAGAGCTGCTCAGGCCTCCCAGAGCATGCAGGTGCCTGGAGAGAGTTGGTGTCTAGTTTTCTCTCAAGTACTCCACCTCAATTGGGCAGGTAAAACTCTATAATTAGGGACCTTAGCTGGGGAGTTTTCTAATCCATCATATCTGCTCCATTATTCAACTCTATCAAATCCACACATGCAGGGAGAAGCAGGACATTCTTCACAACACTGTCAATATTAATGTCTTTCCAATTACAGAGCACTATAATGGCAACCTGATGAGGAACTGTGACATGCTGCCTGCAACTTCCAACTTTTGATTAAAGCCTCCTTCAAGATGCTCCCCTTTAATGTGCGGCACAGGGCTGGCCAGGCAGAGGTGAGGAAATGCTGGGGGGAGCAGCACAGTGGATGCTCTTGCACCCACCCAGAACAGTTCACTTGCCTGGGATGTGGTTCCAGGGGAGCCCCAGCTGTGTCCCCACCCTTCCACACAGAATCACACAATCATAAAGGTTGGAAGAGACCTCCAAGATCACCGAGCCCAGCCCTTGCCCAGTCACCACCCTGCTCAGCCTCCTCTGGGGAGCTGTGGGTGCTCTGGCAGCAGCAGGAGGTGCAGCCCTGCAGAGCCCTTGGCAAGGTCTGCAGGCAGAGCCCGGCCAGGGCAGTGAGCTGCAGCCTCTGGGGCTCAGGGACACAGGTGCAGCCCTTGGGACCCCCAGAGTGCTGCAGCCTCTGGGGCTCAGGGACACAGGTGCAGCCCCTGGGACCCCTGGCAGTGCTGCAGCTCCAGCCCCTCCCTGGCTCTGCTCCCTGGTGCCTGCCTGGGCTGCCACAGGAGGGTTGGGGCTGCTGATACCACGGCTGAAAAAGGGGCTTTGTTAAAATATTCTTCTGACAGGTTCATTTTCTGAATTCCTCTGGATTATTTCCAGCATTCCGGTTCCATCAGAAAAAACTCTTTTCAGGGGGTGTAGAGAGGCTGTGGGGCATTTCTTCCTTTTCTTCTCATTTAGATGGTGAAAGTTAATCCTTTCAAAGTCTGGAAGGACCAGAGCTAACTGTGATGGAGTGCATCATTTCACGGAGCCAGAGAAGGGCTGGGACCGAGCACCACCCTGAGAGCCTGGGAGCTGCAGGGGAGCCCCAGCAGCACGGGAGCAGCCGTGGCTGCAGCTGCACTTGCACTGTGGGAGGGTCCCCTCCTGCTGCAGGACACTCACTGCAGCCGGCTGGGCGTCACCTCTCGTGGACCTGAGTCCCTCCAGAGCGCCTGGAACGACAGCCTGAGCCCAGGAATGCTGGTGACTTCTTAAATTATGGCGCCTTTCCAGAACAAATGCGATTCCAATGGAAAACTAACATGACAAGAGGTGCACACTGTAATAACCCAGTGAGGAGACACGGCTCTCAAGATATCTACAGACCCATGATTAAATGAAATTTTGACAGAGAAAAATATGTATTGGCAACATTTCTTGATCCACAATTCAAAGAGAAAATTGAAACCATATTTCCGTAAGAATCAGACACTGGAAATAAGTTCTTAATAAACAAAAAGAGACAGGTCATGTAATTTACTCCCTTTTCCTCTTTTCCATTTGTTGGCCAGGAACAATTAAGAGTCAAGGAAAGAAGGTTTTTAACCAAAAATTTGTACTTGAACCTGATAAAATCAACTTGGAAAGAAGTTTCTCAGCTGCAAGGCTGAATATTTATGTCTGGAGATGTAAGGAACATTCCAAAACATTAAATAATTTGCAAAAGCAAAGCTGCAGGGTTTGGGTTGAAATCCTCTGGTCTGCAGCCTCCTCCCCACCTCGCTTTTGAAAACACCATCTGAAGAATCCAGAGGAGGAGAGGCCTGAGGGGCACTGCTCTCCTTGTTTGGTCAGGGCCATGTTAAACGTTCTCTCCAGGGACTGCTGGAGCCCTGTTCCCATGGTCAGCTCCCCAGCAGCTCAAATGCACCTGCACAGGGTGACTCAGGTACGGAGTGTGAGGAGATCTCTCTTCATTCAACAGCCACTGCCCTGAGCTCAGAATTTTTTCCCCTGGATTTTCTGCTCTAATTGCTCCCAGGACATAAAGCTTTGGCATTTTGCATTCTTTTGTCCATTTGAAAATTCTCACCCTTTCTCCTAAGTGAAAACTTGAAGGAAAACAAGGTAAATAATAAAACCCAAATCGTGGAAACCCTTAGGATCCCCCCACCCCACAGAAGATAACCCAGAGATGCACTGGCACATGGAGGAGCACTTTGCTTCTGCAAAGGTTCATGTCCAGACCCAGGGGAGCAGAGCAGCACCCCGGGGTGTGACCCCCAGCCCCAGCGAGAGCCCCCGGCCCCCTCCAGCCCAGGACCAGGTCCAGGAGGGGCAGGGGATCTGTGCTGGTGACGTGCGGAGGGGCAGGCGCTGGCCCTCCTGCACAGCAGAGTGACATGAATTAGCGTGTGACAGTGACACAAAATGGAAAAGAATGGCCCTGCAAATGCAGTTACAAGAGAAAAGCAAATTGATTTAGTGGACATATGAGTATTTTTGAGAGAGAAAGCAAGAGAGCTGCCTGACATATTCCAAGATACCCCACGATTGCCTCTCTTAAGGAGATGTCATTCAGATTTCCCTGAACTAGCCTTTAAATGAGTTCTATAAATAGCTGGGGCACTGGCAGTATTTACAGTGTGAGCATCAGGTGAGGAACTGCAGCGGCTGCTCCTCTCACCTTGCGCCTGCCCCGCTGGAGGTTAACTCTGATTTCCATGCTAATGCCGCCTGGATCCCAATGGCTGCCATTTGTCAAATTAACATTCATTTCAACAACCCAAAAGTGAGAGCTTTTAAACATTAATTCACAACTATGAGCTCTTCTCAGCACATTATTATGCTACTGTGATGAAACAAACTGCCTATGGAAAGATATAGACCCTGCTGGAGCTGCTGGCACTGCGGATGGGAGCGGAGGCCCGCTCTGGAGGCAGGGCTGGCCAGGCTGGCAGTGCCCATGGCCTGGTGCTGGCACAGCTGGCACAGAGGGAGCCAGGAGCCCCAGACCTGCTGCCCATGGCATCTGCTGGGGCACGGCGCTCCCGAGAGCCGCCATGGGCAGCTCAGGGCTGTGTGTCCCAAGCCTCCTGATTTTCCTGAGGGTCTGTCTCCCCAGATAAGCACAGACAGATACCTACAACTCAACTACATCTGGAATAATGGGTCTCTGTGGGTGTGGTTTGGAGCCCCCAGCCCGGCTGGGAATGCCAGCTTGCCTCACCTGCCTGCCCTCTCCTCCTGCATGGCATTCCCGGCAAGAGGCTTGCCAGGAACCCTCTCCCACTGCGAGCATTTCCAAGAGATTATCATCTGAAAGATTTCAATTGGTGCTATTTTGAGTCTGCAATTATTCCAGCTCTCACCACGACTGATCAGTGCGCTGTCTCTGATCAACAAGACAAATTAGGGGAAGGGCCTGGCTGCCGCTGCCCGAGGCTGCGGACAAAGGCAGGACGCGGTGCCAGAGGGACATCCCTGGGCACGGCCTCCTCCATCCCGGGCAGCGATGCCCCTTCCAAGCCGCTGCCGTGTCCAGGGGCACGGGCGGTGCGGCAGCCCCAGCATTTTCCAGTGGGAAGTGCCGTTCACGGGGGATGCCTGCCGCCCTCAGCAGTGGCACCAAGAGCCCCGTCCCCTCCCGGGCACCGCACTCAGCGCTGTCCCCCGGGGTCCCCTCCTCCGGCACACCCGAGCCTCCTGACAGCCCATCCCTCCCATCCTGTTTGCCAGAGCCTGCTTGGAGTTCCAGTGGAATCCGGGATGAGCTGACGCCTCTTTCTCAGTGACAGCTCTGGCAACACCTGCCAGGGGTGCTGCAGGACGGGATTTGCTCTTGTTTGGCTTGTCCAAACGAGAAGGACCGGAGGGGACCCCTGTGCCCGAGGCTGTGGGCGCTGGGCACCGTGAGGGCAGGGGCAGGAGCCCGGAGCTGCTGCAGGCAGGGCACAGGGCAGCCGTGCCAGGGCTCCATCAGCGCCAGGGCTCCATCAGTGCCAGGGCTCCATCAGTGCCAGGGCTCCAGGGCCAGGAGTGCCGGCCCACATCTGGTCTCCTGATTTTCCTGAGGGTCTATCTCCCCAAATAAGCACAGACAGATACCTACAACTCAACCACATCTGGAATAATCCCTGGCTCCTAACCGAATCCAGAGCTGTAATTCAATCAAGATGTTCTGCTGACACTGTGAACGGGAGAGCGGCGTGGAGCAGCGAGTGTAAATGCCAGCAGAACCGAGACTGAATTACAGCTGCACTGCTGCACCAGACACGCCGTGCTCACACACAGGGGAACAGAGTCCTCTTTGTTAAACTAATTATTTTAATACATAGAAGGAGAGGACAGAAAGGACCTGTTAAATATTTACCATTTCAGGCCTTTTCTTGCCGGACATTTTTTCACTGTTGATATAAGCTGCTCTGTGCCGCAGTTAAACCTGCCCATAAAAATGGAAAGGTTCGAAGTGTGCATGACATATTTCAGGGGGACAGGGTGACTCCAGGGGCTGGTAATGAAGCCCGGAGCCTTTCACCTCTGTAGCACTGGTTTGAATCCAAACACCATTTCCATCTGCAGGTGGTTTAGCTGCCTCCCTGTTACGAGCTGGGCTGTTCTCTGTCCTTGAGACCAAGTGCTCCTCTGGGGGGACCTGGGGAAGGTCCCCCCCCACTGCACAGGGCCTGGTTGTCCCTTCAGAGGGGTCAGGAGGGCAGGGGAAGGGGCTCCAGCTCTCCCTTCCACTTTTGGGAGCCCCAGGACAAGCACAGCCTGCACAGCGGTGTCCCGTGGGGACAGGAGGGTCAAAAACACCCCGAGAACCAGCAAATCCTCCTGCCACTGGAGAGGCCATCCCAGGAACAGGCAGTGCCAGGGTGGCAGCTCCAGTGGCACCAGTGCTCCTGTGCCAGGGGAGCCCATCGGGGGATGGAGAATGTTCTGGAAAGCCCACTGCCATGGAAACAGCCCTGCCGTGGGCCGGGCATGTGGCTCAGCCCTGCTGCCCTCCACCTGCCTGGAGCCCACCTGCCCTGGAGCTGTGACTGCCTGCCCAGGAGCTCACCTGCCCGGGAGCTCTGACTGCCTGGAGCTCACCTGCCCTGGAGCTGTCACTGCCTGGAGCTCACCTGCCCTGGAACTGTCACTGCCTGGAGCTCACCTGCCCTGGAGCTGTGACTGCCTGGAGCTCACCTGCCCTGGAGCTGTGACTGCCTGGAGCTCACCTGCCCTGGAACCCTGGAGCTCACCTGCCAACGCTGCCTGGAGCCCACCTGCCCTGGAACTGCTCTGAGCTGCCTGCCCGAGCTCCACCTGCCCTGGAACTGCCTGGAGCTCACCTGCCCTGGAACTGTACTGCCTGGAGCTCACCTGCCCTAGAGCTTGCTGCCTGGCTCCTGCCTGCCTGGAGCTCACCTGCCCTGGAACTGTGACTGCCTGCCGAGCTCACCTGCCCTGGAACTGTCCTCCTGGAGCTGTGACTGCCTGGAGCTCACCTGCCCTGGCTGGCTCACCTGCCCTGACTGACTGCCTGCTCACCTGCCCTGGAGCTGTCACTGCCTGGAGCTCACCTGCCCTGGAACTGTGACTGCCTGGAGCTCACCTGCCCTGGAACTGTGACTGCCTGGAGCTCACCTGCCCTGGAACTGTCACTGCCTGGAGCTCACCTGCCCTGGAGCTGTCACTGCCTGGAGCTCACCTGCCCCGCCGGAGCTGTCACTGCCTGGAGCTCACCTGCCCTGGAACTGTCACTGCCTGGAGCTGTGACTGCCTGGAGCTCACCTGCCCTGGAACTGTGACTGCCTGCCCAGGAGCTCACCTGCCCTGGAACTGTGACTGCCTGAGCTCACCTGCCCTGGAACTGTGCTGCCTGCCCAGGAGCTCACCTGCCTGGACTGTACTGCCGGGGCGGGGGGCTGTGTCACCTGCCCTGGAGCTGTCACTGCCTGAGCTCACCTGCCCGGGAGCTGTGACTGCCTGGAGCTCACCTGCCCTGGAACTGTGACTGCCTGGAGCTCACCTGCCCTGGAGCTGTCACTGCCTGGAGCTCACCTGCCCGGGAGCTGTGACTGCCTGGAGCTCACCTGCCCTGGAACTGTGACTGCCTGCCCAGGAGCTCACCTGCCCTGGAGCTGTGACTGCCTGGAGCTCACCTGCCCTGGAACTGTCACTGCCTGGAGCTCACCTGCCCTGGAGTTGTCACTGCCTGGAGCTCACCTGGGCCAGGTGGGCAGGGCGGGCAGGTGACAGCCCGGGAAGGCGTCCTGCTGGCAGCAGTGGCACTGCAGCCTCCCGGTGATGTGTCCTGGTGGCTGACCCCTTCAGTGGAAAGCGTCTGCCTCCAACGGTGCTGCCGGTTCCGTCTGTCTGTCTGTCCGTCTGTCTGCTGCTAAAACCATGCCTCTGCTCCCACCCTGGCAGGGAGAAGGCTCCATCCTTATCCCAATGGGGAGGGAACTCAGCTGCCCCTGCCCAGGGCAGGGCTCCTCTGAGGAGCTCAAATTCTGCAGATCTCAGCAAAAACTGTGGGAAGAACTCAAATATGCAGCAAGCACTGATTTTCCATGTGGATGCATTGCCATTAGGCTTACCCATTAATTAGAATAATAGTAATTGTTATGATAATGATGATTATAGAGACTACTTCATATTTACTAAGGTTGGAAATATCTAAACCAAACCCTTGCACAAGCCGTATGCTTTTATCAAAGCCATTAATGTCTGAGATAACATTTTTAAATGCCAAATTTTCTATGAAAACATATATTTATATCAAGAAAATTAAATTTCAGCTTAAGGTTCTTATTATAAATAAAAGAAAATAAGTCAATAAAACAATAAATATTTAACTGAATGAAGCAGAAATTATATCCAATTATATTTTCTTTAAAACCCAATTTATCTGCCAATATTTTCTTTAAATGCTCATGTTACTTTTTCACTTACTAACAATAAATGCCTGGATGCATTTCAAAGTGGTGCCTTTTCTATTATTTCATTTCCTGGAGTCCTCGGCTTGAAAGGACATTAATAGCACACTATAAATAAAAAAAAAAAAGTTACTTAAGGATTTACAGCTGAGGATTTCTATGGAAACAAACCGGAGAGGGGAGTTTGCATCAGGGTGGGGGTGGGGGATGGAAACAAAGAGCTGAAAATGGGAACCAAACTTCAGCTGCCACGTGGCAGCCCCAGATCCCCCTGCCTGTGCCCGGCTCCACGGCTGGGGTCACCAGGGTGGGGGGCACAGGGTACCCCCAAAGCAGCCGCCGGGCCCTGGTGCTGCTCTGGCATGGGGACACGGGGACAGAGGGATGATTTGGGCTGCCAGGGAAAGCTGCTGCCAGACCCCTGCTTGTGCCCTGGATGAGAGCTGCAGGAGAGTTACGGGAGGATCTCACATACCAGGGCACTGCGGGACACTGGGGTGCAATGGGACACTGGGGTGCAATGGGACACTGGGGTGCAATGGGACACTGAGGTGTGATGGGACACTGAGGTGTGATGGGACACATGGACACCACGGGACACTGGGGTGTGATGGGACGACACCACGGGACACTGGGATGTTGTGGGACACTGTCCAACCATGAGCTTGGAGCGTCTCCTTCACCCCAGCTGCCTCTGCCCTGTACTCAGCCACCCTCGGAGCACCTGAGCACCAGCCAGTAGAGGGGAATGGCTCCAAATGGGAAGCGGATTTCCAAGTGAGAGGAACCAAAATGGCTTGCATAACAGAGGAAACAATTCAACAATCAAAAAATCTTTCACTACTTAATAGGATTTTATAAATTGAATTATCTCTGTAAGCGCTGACAGTCCGAGCCAATCAATCAATTAAGGGATGCCCGGCTCGAGCCCGCAGACCCGCTCGGGGAGGGTGCTGCTGGCAGGGCACCTGCTCCCTTCCCACCCCCAGAGCCCAGAGCCAGGGCCCCCCAGGGCATCCCCACCACGGCATGGGCCCTGTGGGACAGCCCTGCTCTGGCTGGGCAGCCCAGCCTGACGTTCAGGGCCACACCAGGGACATGGGCCCAGCCCAGCTCCATGTGTGTGCAGCCACAGGGCCCTGCGGACAGGCAGAGCCCTGCGTGTCCCCTCTGTCACGGGCGTTTTGGGGACTCCTGTGGAGCCTCCTGCACCTGCCTCTGCCCCTGAGTGTGCATTGGTGCGGAGGGTGCCGCAGGTTATTGATGGCGTGTAGGACCAGGTGTTCACAGACGAAAGGTTAGTTTATTAATCCTCTGGGAGACCTCATGAAAAACAAATTCAGGTAAACAACATATTTTTCTTGACTGCTTTCAAGATTTAAGGCAGGGATCCTGTTCTTGGAGTCTCTTCGATGCATTTCCATTGCACTCTGTTATTACATTCTTCAAAAAAGAGAGATTGCTTCTCATGCCACGTTCTGGGAGAGAGAAACCTAATTGAATCTGCTGCCCATGTGGCTGGACAGCATCTCCTTCCAGGTTATGGATGGGCTGGAGAGTCTCTGAAGCACATGGGCAGGCCCATTGGAAAGGCTTTGTTCTGCAGGTGCCTGCAGTTCCATGCTGTGTCTGTCCCGGGGCCCACCAGCTCAGCTCCTGTGGTGCCCAGCCTTCCTATCCCACAGACATTCCCTCTGTGCCCACAGCAGGTTTTGGTGTGGCTCTTTGTCCAGACAAGGTGGGGGAAGATGGGTTTCCAGGTGAAGCCTCCTCTGTGTCCCCTCCAGGGAGGACATGGGGTTGCTGGGGTCTCTTAGGGGTGGCACAGACACTTCAGCCCCTGCATCCCACAGTGCCCAGAAGCACCTCCACCCCTCCCAACACTGCCCTAGACGTGGCAGGACCAGGCCCCCAGCCTGGAGCCCAGCACAGAGCCCACCGAGAGGAACCAGCTCCCAGGTGGCTGCCCTGGGACCAGTGGGGACAAGTGGGGGCTAATTTGATGAGGAATCCCACAGGGAGTGCCAGACATGGCACACTGCTTTGTGTAAGCTCTGAGCATGGTGCTCAGGAAACAGAAATCCCTGTGCCCTGCTTATGACCACTGGAACTTGATTAAGCACTGAACTTTAATTAATTGAGTGGCTTGGAGTAATAAGTTCTGCGGATTTGCTTGGCCCAATGAAGAGGTGAATAGTTAATTGCCATTAGCTGTCAGGTGTGAGGGCCAGCCTGGCACGAGCCCCACCATGGAGGCGCAGACACCGGCGCTGCCTGGGCCCAGCCCCTGCTCTGAGGTGTCCCAGAGCCCTCCCATGACCCTGGACCCCTGAGTGGAGCCAGAGGGGGCAGCGAAGCCCCCACCAGGCTGGGGAAGCATTCCAAAGGTCGGCTCCCCGTCCCCTTCCATTCCTTCCCCACCAAAGAGTCAAGGTCCTGAGGTGAATCCCCTGAGTCCAGCGCGTGCTGCAGAGCCAGGAGCAGAGGCTGAGCAGGAAAAGTGCAGTGCAGGAAGGTGCTTCTCACCCAGAATGGGCTGGAGCAGGAGGGCGAGGCCCCGGTGCACGTGCCCTGCCTGTGCTCCAGCGTGCCTCTCCTGCTCCTTAAATTGATTGGCACTTTCTATTTGAGGAAAAATGAGTTCTTAAAATTGAAATACTGGTTATTGTTATGGTAATACAGCAAGGCTGTGGCAGCAGAGATTTTAAGATACAAAAAAGGTTAGTTTGAATCAAGCAGCTGAGAGGTGAGTCTATATAAAGTACTCAGGACTAATGCGTTCCAAGGGATCTGCGTATTGGGTCTGGACCCCTTAATGCTGCTGATTCAAGTGGTGGGTGCAGGTAATCACCAAGATAACCCGAGGCCTCTGGGATCATTACTGCTTTATCACATTTTGTATAAAATATTTTCGGCCTCATTTAGGATGTCAGCCTCTATCAAACATTTCCTGGCGTTCAGAGCCCGACGCAGCCCTGCGGCTCCAGCGTACCTGGAACCCTCACCATCCTCCCTGGCCCTGCACACCTGGAACCTGCACTGTTCTCTCCAGGCTGGTCCCTGGAACCCTCCTGTCCCACCAGGAGCGGCACCCGGGGCACCCCAGACTCTCTGAGGGGGCCGTGGTGCTGAACAGGAGATTTGTGAATAATGTGAGAACAAAAGTATTGAGCCATGTTAGCAGGACATAGTGACTGATTCCCAACATCTGTTATTGCTTTCTCTCATCTGTACCTGAAATTAGCAATTTAGAGCCCATACCTTTATTTGGAAAATAATAGTACAGAATTATAAAAGTTTAATATGCTCTCAGTAAAATGAAAAATGAGCAGTTATGATATTGTCTAACACTTTCAAATGTGTTTATTAATTCATGTTTTAAATCATAAGTTTCATTCTGCAGGAGAGTCATACACAGCAATAAGCAAGTTTTAAAATATTAATGAATAAACAATATTTCTCTATTGAAATATAACATGCTTCTTTGAACAATGTACCAATGGTAATAAATCACAACCAGCAGAAAATTGCATTTCATATTTAATACAACTTGAACTCTGCCTTTTTATAAATGATATCTTTTTTGTTTAATTGGCGTCAGTTCAGATCTAGCAGATTGCTAATAAAATTCTGGATTTCCATACTTAATGACGCGTGCTCTTTATGCTGAATTTTACCACTAAAAATGCAACCTTTTATTATCCGAATCGCAGGCGTTAATAGGTGATCTCGCAGCATGGGCAGCGGCCCCGCCTGCTCTCCCAAAGCCTCCCCGAGCTCCCCCGCAGCCAGGGGTGGCCGTGTGCCACACTGCCCGCTCCGAGGTGCCATCCCCAGCCAGCTGAGCGTGCCGGGGGCTGCGGGACGAGGAGGAGGAGGAGGAGGAGGAGGAGGAGGAGGAAGGTCCCTTCCCCCCGGGGGTCCCTGGCCGGAGATGCGCTCATCGGGGACAGCCCTGGGTCCCCACCCAGCCCAGGAACAGGGGCTCGCCCAGGGGCTCTGGGCACCCCTCAGCACCCGCCTTGGCACCGCGGAGAGGAATGAAAGTAATTGGGTTTAATTAGCCTGTGTAAACACGATCCTTAAATTCGTTGCCACATGAGGGTTTTGGCAGTCTCCAATAAATTAATCCTTTTTATTATATCAATGACAGGAAGATGATCAAATAGGCTTTGATATAGATTTTGGGATTTAGCACCTAGTAGCGCTCTGACACGCTTGAACTTCTCCTGCTGCTGCTGCTGGAGGCAAGAACGGGGCTACAAACAGCGTCTGCTCGAGCTGCTCCCCGGCGCAGCAGGCTCGGCGATGGGGGAACTTTGAAGAAAAGTTCGTCTTCAGGATTTGTTGGGTAGGCTGGGTTCCCAGAGGGCAGGGGAAGGAGGGGAGAGCGGTGGGAGCAGCGGGCACAGCCAGCAGCGCCTCGGGGCAGCGCAGCGCGGCCCAGGCCGAGCGGAGCCCGGCGCCGGGCCCTGCCGCGGCTCTCCTCGCTCCAGAGCCGGGCAAACCGCTCCGTGCTGAGCCCAGGGCTCCGCTGGCACAGCCGCGCCGGGGCTCCACGAGGCAGGGACGGTTTCCCAGGTACAGCCCAGACCTGTGGCTCGGCTCAGCAAGGATGGTAATGCCAGCTCCATCCTTCCACTGTCCCACCTGCAGGAAGGAGCCAGCGGCTCTGTAATTCAGGGGAAAAGAATTCAATGGCAGACAGGTGCCCCGGGGTGCCACAGAAGGTGAGGGGCCCCATGTCCCACCTGGGAAGGCCTGGAGACTGGTTCAGCTACTGTGCCATCCCAGGTATGCCCATCCTCCCTGGGCATGACGGCCCAGCATCTGATGCACACAAAACCTTCTCCAGCCCCTGCAACCAAGGAAAGGATCACTGGATGGGAATTCTAATCATATATTATATTACCATGTCATATTAGACTAATAAAATCCTAATATGATACAGGAATGGGGAGCATATCATAACTCCTCTGTGACTAATACAATGCAGGCAATAAATCACTGCAGGGCTTATCCTTAACAATTGTATCAGAGCTTTCTGTGTCACACTGATAACTCAGTCCCTCTGATCTAATGGTTCACTTTTCTTCACAGTCCATATGGCAGTGACATTAAAGCTAATGAAATAAAATAAAATTTGCCAATCTTTGAAGAATTCCATTCTTTAAAAAAGATGTATTTTATTAACACAAACTGGAAACATCTTCAGTTACTCACAGTTACTTTTATCACATTGGAAATACATGGCACAGACGCTGGCAGTGGCATTGCACCTCAGCTCACGTGTGGTCAGGACCCTGCTGCAGGATCACACGGTGCCACTCAGCCTCACACACGTGGGGCCAAGTCAGCAGAGCTGCCCCCACTGACCCAGCCCCACGGGGCACGGATCCTGCATGCCCCAGGGTCCCCCCAGCTCTTCCCCTCCTGGGCTCAGGATCCCTGCAAGCCCAGACACACAGGGCACAGCCGGGCACAGCGGGAGCTTGCCGCCTCTCCACCATCAGCAGAGGAAGGTTTGCTGCTCTCGGGGCTCTGAGGCTGTGGGGCTGCTCCCACGGCTCGGCAGGTCACAAACCAGAGGCACTGTGTCTCCCCAGCTGCTGGGCTTCTCAAGGCTCCCTCCTCCTGCAGGACACCCTGGAGCAGTGGCCGTGCCACGGTCCCCACGGTCCCCATGGTCCCCATGGCCCCCATGGCACAGCAGGTCAGATGGAGCTGGGGCTGGGCCCAGAAGTGGCTGTGGAGCCCTGCCCAGGGAGCAGCGTGGGTCTCTCCTCCAGACACCCTCGTGCCTGTCCCAGGGATGGATGCCTTAGTCAGGTCAGTGTTGAGCACAGGAGATGGCGACTCCTGGGACCTGCTGCAGATCCTCCTTTTGGTCCTGCTGTGCTCCACACAGGGTCTAGGGCTGGCAGCTCCCATGGCTGGTGGGCTCCTGCTGCAGGGTTCTCGGGTGCCCAAAGCTCAAACGTGGGTGCAGGGAATCAGGATGGAGCTGCTGAGCTGGCAGGGTGGGAGGGCTGAGGGTCTCCTCCCCTGGTGAGAGCCACTGTTCCTGCGAGGCTCCTTCAGGGTGTAGCTGCTGGGTGAAACACAATATACCATCAGCAGCTTGATCCTAGTACTGGTGCTGGCAGTAAACCTCCCTGATGCGTGATCAGGCCTCAAGGATAAGATGTTTATTATTTGCCATGGAACCACGTGGCTGCTCTCCAACGTAAGGAAAAGCCAAATTGCACTTGTAATTCAAAGGGACCCAAAGCCTTAATGCTGCAAAGCAGCAGCTAATGATGCCCAGCGGGCGTGGGGCACGCAAGGGCGGCCCAAAGGTTGTTGATGGCCTTCCTATGAACCTCCTCAGTGTGTGACAGGTCCTTGCCTGTGGCCAGCAGAGATGTGATCAAGATGAGGGACGTCTGAGTGTTCATTACGCTGCCTACTACGCCTCCGCTGACACACTTTACATTTAAAATATAAAATACCATTTCCACTGAGCTGTAGCATGAACACTGAGCGTGTGGACTTGGGGAGCTCCATTAGCAAATGCAAATTGTTGGGTGCTTTGTCCTCAGCATGCAGAAGTCTTCGGCAGTCCACAGTCCCCACCTGCCTCAGCTCCCTTTAACAGACAACAAAGGCTTTGCAATGCATGTCTGGCTCTTTACTTGTTTATTTAAATGCACCACCTGTGGAAGAAGCAGCACTGTTCAATTCCAAACCTGATGGAGGTGAGCCTGCTCTGTGAACAGAGCAGCAGCAGTCAGTGCTGGGTGAGAGCGTGGGGTGCAGTGTCACCACGGCCCGGGGGAGTGTGGGGGAGCAAAGCTATTTTACAAAACACCCTGATACAAAAATTGTTGAGAAAAGCTGAACCACCAGCTCACTGAATCATGCAAATAGTTGTTCAGCCCCCAAAGGAACACCTGAAGGCTTGAACAGCCCAAGGGAAGGAAGGCGATGGCCCAGCAGCTCCTCACCGAGCTGCAGCTCCAGCCGGGCAGGGGCTGGTGCTGGTGAGCGCTCGGCCTCCTCCTGCCTAGCTGCACTAACCCGAGTAGTGAGTAGTTATATTTATCAAAGACCATTTGCTGCAAGTGATTAACGCTAATTTGATTTCCTGTGAGTCAATTTCCTTGAGATATGGTAAATAGGCTATTACCTGTTATTGACCTTTACTTTATTAAAAAGACTTAAAATTAGCATTTATATATATACGTCCTTCCAAAAAAGTTTTTTTAATAAAGAAAAATATTTTTATAATCACATTAGACTTGCTAGCTGAGGCTATAGCTCCAAAGTTAATGTTAAATAAAAATGGTAATTAAGAGTGAATATGATGATGGTTTTTAAACTCATCTAAAGGCCTGACCCCTTCCTTTACCTCCACTTGATTTGTGGCTCCCAGGCAGAGCAGGGCAGCAGCGGAGGCAGGCGCTGGCAGGTGGAAGCCTTTGCCCAGGATGTGCCTCTCCCAGGATTTCTAATTCTCTCCTGGCAAGAGGGCACAAGGACCTGCTGGTGTTTATAAAGAGATGCTCAGCTCCTGCTCCATGCCAGCTCGCTCCTCTGGAGACCGACGCATCTCCTCAGGCTGACTTGAACTGAGCAGGAAGAGATTACATCAACGTTTGGTCATGAAAGCAAAAAGTTTATTCATGTTTGAAACTACATATAACTACCACGAGGAAGACTTTTCAATCCAGGGTGTAATCCAGTTAGAAAGTAACACGAAACGGTTTAATACATTAGAATCACTGCCACAAATTATTTTCATGACTCAATCAGTTTCAGAATCGCATACAATACAAAAGAGAGAGAGAAAGGGCCCCTGCAATCCAGGGGGATGTACAGTACTGAATACTGAAGTCTGTATGCATTACAATTAGTTGTTGGTTTTTGCGTGTATTAGTAACAAGATGAAGAACATTCAAAATGCTTCTCAGTATTTACAACAGTTGCACTGTTTTGTGTCCAACCTAAGACCCCATGTTTCCACTTCCGCTTCTTTAGCAGTTGCCAAGGCAACCCTGATTTGTAGGAGATTACAATGTACATTACATTTCGTGGGGAAACAAAGAGTTAATTACAAGATGCAAAAAGATAAGAAAGAGACAAACTACAGCGTGAGTATCGTTCAGAGGTAGTAAGTGAGCACTCTAAGCTACAGAACATGTTGAAAGTCTATTGGTTTGTATGAGTTCGCATGAGGTAATAAAGCTGTGTTTGATTGGTGAGATGTATAAATACTCTTTTGCTACACTATGTACAACACTCCATATCACGGTGCTCTTTCCTTTCCTTTTCCTTTGTTTGTGGTTTGCTGCCAAGCAGAGGCACCAGCCCTTGGCAGGCGTGGGTAGCACCCAGCTCGTACTGTAAAACCCCGGGTGGTGGCGTGCACAGAGACCAGCAGCAAGAGTCGGCATCTCCCAAGAGCAACCTGTGTCCGTGTCGGGATTCCGAGGGGAGGCTCGGGCTCCGGGGGGGCTTTAGCAAGAAAAGATGCTCCTGGTTTCCAATCTAATTTGTAAGACAATAGATCTCAACAAAAAAAGTGACGAATAAGGATTCTTAAACACGACCATTGTTAACCGAAATAACTGAACAGCTCTTTTTATTCCAGCTCTGTGAGAGATATGAAAAGATGAAACACAATCAAAGTCTGTGATTCCTGTTGACTTTCCATGGAAATATGCACACAATTAAATTTGGGTGAGGCGGTTCTTTGTGTCTGCTCTTGCTACTGAGGTTAAGCTTGTCCTGTACTTTTACCCTTAAGGCCAAGTAATTGGCAACTGTTAGACCAACATCATTAAAACGGCTGATAATAAATTATGATAAAATAGTTACAGGGCTATAAACAATGCTAAATCTTGGCCTAATTGGATAAAGTGCTTTTTAACATTGTGTGTTTTAAGTATAAATACAAATGATTATGATACCTTTAAAAAACAGATTTACCAAGTTTTCTAATAAGACAAGGTTTTACAGTAAAGCTGTAGGTGGTTGGCTACAAAAAACTCTTTCCTTTTTCTCCTGCAACTCTGAATGCGCTAATCAAGGCATCTCAGCTCAGGGAAAAAGTGTTGCTAGGAGATTAGTTAGAGGTATCCGAGTGCACACTTCCCGGCCCTTCTGTAGGGGAAGTCACAGAAGATGGAGTGGTTGCATCCTGCCAGCCTCCATTAGCCTGCAAAGGCAAAAACAAGTCAATTGATACCATTGCGCATATTAATAACACCGCGGGCCGATGGCGGGGCTGCTCGGGAAGGGGATTGTCCCGCACTCTGCAGGGCTGTGCACGGGCAGGGAAAGCAGGAGCCCTTCAGCCAGATGCTGCCTGCAGCCAGGACTGTGGGATTTCTGCAGAGATCATCCCTGTTTTAATGAGGAACATCCCTTCACCGGCGCTTCAGCTTTTTCCCCTGAGAAGACAAGCCTGGGGCGATTCGTGTTTAACCCCCGCGTCTCCCCTCACTTCCCCAAGTTCGGCATGGCCTCTCCCCAGCGGCAGGGCCCTCGGCAGAGCTGCCCCAGCCGGTTTCCCGCACATGTCCCCCCAGCTCCGGGGTGAGGGGCAGGGGGGATCGGGTTCGCAATTATCCGCAGCGGCGGCCCCGCTCCGGCCCGCTCCGCGCCGCGCTGCGGCCCTCCCGCCTCAGACCTGCCTCAGCACGAGCAGCGCAGGAACAAATTTGCCTTATGTCTCGGCCAATCGAGGCAATTGCTGGAATCAATGTCTGATCGGATTTCGGCTGTGGCAGACAGCTTGTCGCTACATATTTTTATGTCAGTCAAGAAGAGGGAGGCGCGGGGCTCGTGAGTTGGGGGACGCTGAGTGGAAGTGACGGGGAGGCCTCAGCGCAGCGCCCGCGAGAGCGGCCCCGGCCGCGCCGCCGCTGCCCCCGGCCCTGGCAGGGAAAGGTTAGCAGGGAAATGTGCTCCTGGGGCTCGGCCACCCGAACCCTCCGGGCCGGGGACACCGGGGAGACGCGCAGGGCAGCGCCGGTGTGGCGGGGGAGCCGCGGCCGCCGCCCCTCGCACCCCACAGCCGGCCCGGCTCCGTGCCATCCATCACGGCACGGAGGGATCGCCGGCGGCTGCACCGGGGGAGAGCAGCCTCCGTAATTATCTCCTCTGCAGATGGAACAGCAAACAGCGCAGCTTCAGCCCGACAAACCCCGCGGTTTGGGCTTTCCCTTCGGTGAAATGAAGGCAGCACCAACCCGCAGCTGCCAGGCCGCACCCCGCCGACATGCCCGCTGCCCGGGCACACCGAGCGGGCACAGACCCTGCTCGCTGCAGGAGCACCGCTGGGTTTTATTTTGTAAAGATATGAGAATCTACTTAAGAGAAAGAAAAACTCTTGTGCAGATATGAGTCTAAAGATATTCCATCTGAAGTAAACATCATTCCTCTTTTATCCAAATTTATAAACAACAAATGTACAATATTTTTACTCAGCTTGGCAGCTGGAAGAGAGGTTGTCAGCAAGCATTCTTTTTTTCAAATAAATTAATCCTTACTCTGGTGGTTTGAGATTATGCACTGTATTATACAACAGCGCCTTATCAGGCCTCATCAGTGAAGATGGAATTCATGTCTGTAAAATGCTGCAGGCAATCACAGTTTCATATTTTATCATGTTGATAAGGATATCGCAAATTCTCTGAAGCATTTCAAAACACTTAAATGAAAAAGGAGAAATGCAACTAAAAGGCTTTTTATATGGTTTGTTGTGGGTTATTATGAGTTATTTATAAATCCAAAAAGAAAGATTTGACATTTCAAATGTAAAAGATTTGAGTATTTAATGGTACTTTTTTCCCCTTACAATTGAACATCTTCAATCACATTTTAAATCATTAATATTTACTCTCATGGCAAGTGGCAACTCAAAACGGGGGGAAAACCTCCCCTTCCCTGTGGCTGCAGCGGCTCACCCTGGGTCTCCCTGTCCCCTTCTCCGTGGGTTTCTGGGGCTGCTCAGCACCCGTACCCCAATCCACATCAGTTGGGAAGCACTGGGGTAGACCCTGTGAGGGGAAGAGGGTCACTAGGCTGGGAATTCTCTAATTTTAGAGTCCATGAGTGTGAAGGAAAACAAAGAAAAATCACCTCTCAAGCAAATACAAAACATTAAAAATATATATAAAGCACTAATTGTTGCAGCTGTAAGTGGGAGAAAGAAGCTGGGGATGAGGGATGAGCTGTGCCGTGCAGCCTCGCTGCTGCCGCGGGGTGCTCCTCCCCGCTCCCAGCCCAAGGAAGGAAGGAAGAGCAGCGCACATCTCCACATTGATTTATCCCGGCGCCTAGCGCAGCCGCGGGCACAGCCCGCCCAGCCCGGGCACTGTCACATCCCATCGCTTACGGCCAGCGGGAGGACATTTAGCACCTATCACCATCAAGCCCATAATCCCTCAATTTACTGGCATCTGTTAGCCAGACTGACTGCTCGCTGCCGTTTGGAGTAACAAGGCCAAAGGTGCCTCTCACACACAGGAAAAATGGGCACCCCTGAAATGGCCAAAGGTGCATCAACGTCCCTCAGAGCTGGCACAGGCAGCACAGCACAGCTCCCTGCCTGTGGAGCAGCCACAGGAGCCTCTCAGAGGCTGCTGCCTTTTAACTCATAAGGCTGAAACAAATAAAAAATTCAAACCATTTATAGTCATAGATCTGGAATTTCTCTCTTCTTACACTAACAAGCCTTACAGCTGCACCAAGGGCTGCTCTGTGGTTCATCCCCAAAGATGTGATATTAAACAACATGTTTGCAAGAGCAATTAATACAGGTATTAATGACTGCATTTACCTGCCACTGCGCTTATGGCTCTCCAAACCACTGTTCCCCCGGGTACTCACATTTAAATTATGTGGACTGTACAGTGAATTTCCTCCCAAGCCATCATTGTATCCTCCCGTCTGATTGATAACATGACGCAGGGTATCCACCTTAAAGTGAGGGGAGACAGGATTCATCATTCCAAATCTATTAAAACATCATCACTTACAATAGGCAACATTTTGAATTATGTGAGCCAAAAGGGTTTAGCATCTTCTATGAAAGGCAAATTTATCAATCAAGACTGACTGGCAGAATTTCAACCAATCCGTGCCCGGTAGAGCCCATACATCTCTGCTGCTCTCACCACCAAACACAACTTCCTCCAGCACCGCAGCTCCTGCCCAAGTGTCTGCAGCAAAGTGCTGGGAATGTTCCCCTGCCTGTGTGTGCTGGCATGTGTGCAGGAGATGACGGTGTGTACACAGCACAGAAACCTTGGAGCCAGCCCTTCTGAGGGGGCTGGAACAGTGACTGGCAGTGAGGTGTATTGTAATCACTCAGTCAGAGGCGTTCTGACATTTAAGTAAATACAGAAATAGATTAATGAATTAATAAATAAAAGTTTGTCCAATAAATGAAAGAGAGATGGGAGAGTGGGTTTTTTTTTTTAGGGCAGGGGAAGGAGGGAAGAAAGGAAAAAAAGAAAGAAAATTTCACTGGATTTACAGTGTCCATGGAAGTCAGATGCACCCAGTCCCATTCCATGAGCTCAAGCCAGAGCCGAATGCATTCACAAAGCTTAAAATTTCAATCAGAAAAAAAATCATTCTTTCTTTAATATTTGTGAAATTCAATGCCGGGGTAAGAATAGGCCACATCCAGAAATATGCAGCCTCCACTCTGCAGCGAGGCCCAGACCAGTTAATAGAGCCAGAGTAAGGTGGAATTTTTAGCCCAAACCCTACCCTGCCAGAAAGGCCCTGCTGGGGGCATTTCTCCTACCTGTGACTGCACATTGGCTCCGACTTGGGACCCCTGGTAAGAATCCCCATTCAGACTCTGCATGTTCATGAACATGTCCCCAGAATTTGGGAGGTTAAAAGAACCAGAAGAACCTGGAAAGGAAAGAGTTAGGTAGCTGAATAACAGAGAGCTGCAAAAACATAACCCAGAGACCTGAGGGCAGGGGAAGGAGAAACAGCAGGAGAGGAGAGGACAGGCAAGGCTCAGTGGAGGGGAAGTTGCTGCCCTGGTACGGGGTGAGCGTGGCCACTGGACCCCACAGCAGCCACCACATCCCAGCTCTCAGCCCTGCACCAGAGCACTGTGCTGGGCAAGCCTGGCAACTCCGTGCAACCCAGGACAGCTCTTCCCTCTGGAAGAGCAGCCTGTACAGCAACGTTTCCGTATCAGAGCTGTCCCCCTGTGGATCATTCCATCATGAGGTGCCATCACCAAACACTCATTTTGAGCCCGTGATTTGTGTCTCCTTCCAAAGGAAATGGCTGGCAGTTCCCAGTTATGTGGTTTATTACTGTTAAACATGGAACCTTTTTCTTACTTGCTTTTAGTTAGTCTTTTTTTCCCCATGGTTCTCTATCCTCTTTAAAAGTTGTCCACAACTAAGTCACAGCAAAACTTGACTGCAAATAGTGTTTGTGCTTGTGGCAACCTTTGCCTCTGGAGCCCAAAAGAGCAATGCCTCCCTCACACCTCCCTGACTAAGGCAGTGCTCAGACTTGCAAAATGTCATCAGCACACCAGTGAGACCTGTAGCAGAGCACGTCGCAGAGTAACTCCAAACTAAAGTTCCATCCTTAGATTTCTATTTATAACATCAACTCCATTTCAAGCCATCCAGAGTTTAAACTCTAATTAGAGCGTGCTAAAATATTCCTCTATTTTGTTGTTATCTTGACAATAAATTTAACAGTCCTACAAAACCAGACTTGGACCTCTGCCCCATTTTACATTCTTTTCAGTGAATGAGCAAAAGCTTAAAGTACCTACAGAAACAAAGAAGGTGCCAGAAGGCAGAGCCAGGCAGCCGTTACCACTGCAGGAATTACACGGGCCCCACTCTGCTCTCCCACGGCTGTGGGAGCTTGGCTGTGGAGCAGCTGGGACCACCCACGGCAGGGCTCAGCCCTCATGGTGCAGCCTGGCCGTCCTTGGGCTCAGGACTACCCCCTGTGCCAGTACTGGGTCTGCTAAGGACCTGCATCCTCCTCATCCCGACCGAGCTCACTAGGGCACGTCGGGGCCCTGCAGGAGGCTGGAAAGCAGCAGGCAGGTACATACCAGAATTTGGTGTGGTGGGGGAGTTGGTCTGGTTGTTCTGGACAGCCGCGGCCACGGCGTGCGCTGCAGTCACGGCCGTCTTTGCCGCGTAGAGATTGGCTTCCTCCTGGAACTTCCCAATGTTCTTCTTGTACCTGATTCTCTTATTGCCAAACCAGTTGGACACCTGCAGTGGAGAGAGGTGGGAAGGGTGAAGGACACGAAGTGCTTGGCTGGGCAAAGCAGGATCCCTTTGAGATGCCAGAATCATGACCCGTACCTGCTCCAGGTAACTGAGCACTAACCCGGATCGGTTAAACATCACCATGGAGCTGGGCTGACCTGGCTCTGCTGCTCTCTTGGCAAACTGAGGCACAACAAGTGACTGATGACTGCACATATCCCAGAGCTTATTGTACCACAGCATTGTCCCCTACCACCATGGGCCATTTGTCAGCAAAACTGCAAGACTCAGAAAGCTGCTCAGGGGGGACCAAGGTCCGGTTGACTGAGGGCAAGCGGGCAGTGAGAGCAATTGTTCTTTATTTTTGGGCTGGAACAACCTTGGCAGCCCACTCACAGAATCGTGTTTGGTTGGCTGAAAATGAAAGGAATCATATAAATCAATAATGGTTGAAAAGTCACTTTGTCATGTCCCTTTGAAGATCTGTACTGAAGCCAAGGTGGCTCCCAGGGCACCGGCTATTAACCCGCACAGGGGTCACGCCTGGAGCTGCTCAGGGAAGTTTGTACAATCTTGCTTAGGGGCTTTGTTTAACTTCAGCTGCTGTAACAGAGCTCCTAAATAACAAACCCAGTTTGGAACATGGACAATGGCCAACACAGCAGAGACAATAAAAGAACAGCTCCAGCAGTAAAGGGGAAGGGACCGGTGACAGCCCAGTGGTTATCAGGCAGCCACAGGGCATGGCAGGGGCTGGGGCCCTGTCACAGCACCCAGTTCAGGATCCTGCTGAGGCAGGAGTCAAATCCTGCTGTATTTGATGCAGCACAGGCTTTTGTTTAACCACAATTAATGGAAAACCTCTGGCCTTTACCAGTAATATGGAAGGTACCTTATACATCCTGCTCCCCTGATAATACTCCACCATATTCTATATATTGCACTTAATATCACCTTGTCAGTCAGAGAAGCAATAATACATTAATGAAACCCAGCAAATAATTATTGTGTACAATCAGATTATGCTTTATTAACAGTATCATAATTGAGGAATCTCTGCACATCAACCATATTGTCCACGGATGTGCACGAGACCCCTCTGTTTATGCACGCCCCTGGACCAATCAAACAACAGCCATCACTAATAAAGGTTTATTTAATTCTCACAGTAAAATTTTAATATCACCAGCAGCCTGGGGAAGCCTCAACGAGTGGATTTGCTTGACATCAGATCGTTTCCATTCTGCTAGTCCCAATACTTCTTAATCTTTAATATCAAGGCAATTAAAATTAATGGCCACTCATCCAGAGCCACTGTGGGCAGTGTTTCCTTGACATCAATTGTTTGATGGGATTACCTAGAGGTTAAACTAACAAGCAAGGTTTAATTGGAAGCAATGAGAGGAGCAGTGCTCGTACGTTATGTTTAACCCGCACACCACATCTAAATGAATATCCAGAAATGTTCAACTCTTCCTCAGTCTGAGCCTGGCCTCGGGGCTGCCAGAAGAGCTGCAGCAGTCTGGGGGTGCCGCAGTCACTGCCCCCATCCCCTCTGCCCAAGGACCCTTTGTGCTCCTGTGACACAGTGCAGGGCAGAGCGTGCCCCAGCCCGGGGAACGTGGGGACACTCACGGACACCTGGGGACACCCGGGACACCCGGGACACCCAGGGGCTGCGGCTGCAGCTGGGAGAGCGTGGCTGACATGGCCAGCTGGACCTGGCCAGGACAGGGCACTGCTCCAGCAGGCTGTGCCAGGCAGGATTTAGGACACCTGGAGCACACCTCACCTGGCTTGTGCTGCTGGCACTGCGTGGTTCCAGGGAAGACCTGGGTGCAGGTGCTGGGCTCCCTGGGACCTAGCTCCTCACCCAGCCCCGTGCTCACCCCAAACATGGAAGTTGTCTCCATTGTGAGCTGCCTCACAACACATTTTTCATTAAAATAAACTATCTCTTCACATAAAAAAAAAATGAACATCTTTCTCCTCCTGATCATTGAAGGCCAATTAATTAATTGGGCTTAATTGTATATTACATTTCAAACAATACTGTTGCACTTATTTATCATGTTAATTGTAACGTTAAATAAAAAGACATAAATTATTACTGAAATCATCAAGATGCCTAATGTGGGATTTGGGATGGGGCAGGCCTGCCTCATGTCTCCAGAGTGGGTGATTTCCCGGGATAAATCTGTGCTCATTCGGCAAAGCCACAGCTGACACAGAGCATCACTGCTGGAATTGGGGAGCTACAGATTCATGGAAATCTTTCCATTGTGTTTCCATGTTTGTAGCACACAGTCTGTGTTCCACACCTAAAACATGGTACAAACCAGAAGATGTTAAAAATCAATGTTGCACAATTACAACATTGATCTGTGATCTAAACTCAGGAATTTTACCTCCAGAACTATTTCATTATGCTGAAGCTTTTTTCCTTGCTTCCCACATAACGTCCAGGGTAAGAGCCCCTCCATCCACAGTTTTCCCTGTCACCTGCTCACAGAAACACTCAGAAGCAGCAGGGGCCAGAGGGGTGCTAGAAACCAGCTCTTGCATCCTTTCTTTAAAACAATGTTAAATATATTCCCTTGTCAACCACATCCTTCTTTTGTTTGAAGCAGTGAAAAATGTTATTGCTGTACTCCAGTGCCCCGCTCTCAGCACTGGCTGTGCCCTCTCTCCAGCCCGTGTGATGGACTGATGGTCGTTTGTGACACCCTGGAACAGCTCATCTGCAAAAGTATAAAACATCAGCCTCGCAGCCATGGGAGGGGAGAACAGACAATACACTTTATCTCCCTCCAACGTGTGCTGATGGGGTGGCTCTAAATTACAGCCGACAATGTTTTCTGCTAAGGACATCTTTTCCCCAGAATTACCTTTTCTGCACTCTTAAAAATGAAATTGTGTGAGGTGTTCATCTTAATAAATAGTTTGTCTTTATGCTTTTCTTGAAAAACCTTCTCTACATATTATTTTAAACACCAATATCAAAACTGAAACCATCGATCTGCCACCTGCGATGAAACGATTCTGGGAGACAATTTTCTTTGTAGCTCAGTAAAGTGCCATGGCAGGAGGATTTCCAGTCAGCAGCTTAATCTGGGGGGAGGATGACCCAAAACACTCACTAATTAAGTGTTTGAGGGAGAAAGTGTTCTGCCATGAATCTGCCCCCAGCGTGTACAAGGCACTGACAGTACAAGAGAGAAACACTTGGGATCATCGTTAGGAGAGGCTACAGAGGAGCCTGGCTCAGCCAGGAAAAGGACAAAGCCTCTTCATCAGAGACGAGCCAACAGCTCCAGAGTTTGGAAAGCCATCCCTTAATGTTATTTATTCCTTTTTCCAGCTCTTTGGCCCTCGGGGGTATTTGCAGCACAGGAGGTAAATGGGGCATGGTGACAGGCATGGCAAGGTCCAAGGGACACTTGGTCAAGGCTGAAAATACACACACTTAGAGATCTTCCATGAAGCCTGAGCGAGGTGCAGCTCAGGCACTTGCTGGGATGCCATTGCTTGTCCCCTGTGATGCTGCTCCTGCCAGGGTTTCAGTGACTGCTCAATTCACTCCGAGCTCTGGATTGCATCCTCTGAGTTCTGCTGTCAGTCACCAGAGCAGTGACTGTAGTGCCTGCTCAGAGCTCTTCTACTACATGGCCTCAAAAATATACACCCTTTTCAGTAGAAGAAAGACACCTCCAGCCCAGTTCGACCTACAAAATACTAGCTAACCCTGCAGTACTGCCATGCAGCCTCTGGAAGTGCCTTTGGAAATCAAAGATTAGAATACCCATGGTATTCATGCTCTCTAGCTGTGACAGCAGATCCATCAGGAACTCAAGCAACCAGCTGATCACAGGCACTCCCTCTCTCTCATACATGCTCCTCTCCCATTACATGATACATGGCCCCATTTCCAGGCTTTACCATATCAACACAAGTTTTTCCAAGTCATTTATAACATCTTGCCAGAGTGCAGCCGTGTCAAGGGCCCAGCCCTGCATCCCTGGTGCCAGGCTGGGTGGGCAGCACTGCCCTCAGACCAGGCTGGCAATGTCACCCAGCAAGGCTGAGGTTGCTGGATGCAGTGCTGTGGAGGGCACAATGCAGCTACTCCCATCGCTCTCTCAGACTTCCTAATGGATTCAAGGAACAACTAATTCATGTCTGTATCAAATATTAAAAAGACAAACCTATATTCCTGTCACAGGCTCTCTGCCACTGCTGGGTTGCTGGACCATCTGCCTGCCTTTTATTTCATTCTACAGCATATACATTAAATCTTATCAAACAACCAATTAAGAAAGAAATCAGATCTATTAGCACTAGAAGCAATCAGTTATGGCTTCTGAAATGTTCCCTCTCATTTTCTACAGTCACTTCAGCCTTATCTTGATCTGTCTTTTTATCTGTCCACACCAAGGAATCACTGTGCCCCTTCCTGCCAGGCACAACTCACCACTGGGTGCAGAGGGAACAGCTCTTCAGCAGGTCTGCTGGGCCTTTTCACATGTCATCTTGCCCAACTACATTAACCAAAACTGAAGAACTTTTGGTTTGTTTAAATTGGTGTTGATGGCATGGCCTCTCCTAACCATACAGCAGGCTGCCTTGGATCATGTTGAAGATTTCTGGACACCACTTACTGAAGGAATTGCCACAAACCATCTCATGCCAAGGACTGGAACCAGCAGCAGGATTAAGGCTGCAGACCACAGTGCCGTGGCACTCGTGTGCTCTTAGGCTGTTTGTTGGTTCCAGACACCCCCAGCAGCTGCAGGGATGCCTGAGGGCACTGAGAGCAGCCCAGCAGCCACCATGGGGCTGCAGTGCTCCTGTGGTGCTAGGGGCAAGGGAGGAGCAATGTGAGAGGGAACAAGCTGTGTGCTGAATTTCCCTTAAGAACTTCTGCCCATCACCAGAGCTATTTGTAAATGGACTGGGAGAAACTGCCTCCCTCCCTACCCCAGACCTTCCCCTGGCACCGAGCACAGCCCCTTGCCACCCCATTTGGAGTGGGGCATGTGCTGTGTGCCAAGGAAGGCACACACACGTGCCCTGGGGCAGTTCTGCCAGGGCTGGTGCTGGGGGGCAGCCAAAGTCAAGTAATTTCAAATTTGGAGGAGCTGGGCAAACTTTCATTTGAAAGTCTTCAATAAAGTGCCTGAATTTTTCATGCATTCAATGGAGGCCTATAAAGTAAATCTCAACTCAGGTCTTAATTATAAAGCTAAAGGTTGTGTTGCTAATAATGCCAATAGTGCAGCCTGCAATCATTAATAGTTAACACACACGCCGCAGGCACCATTCCTCTCAAGGACCTGAAATATTGATAAGGGAGCTGAGGGAGCAGGGAGGAGCCAGCACACCGGCCTCACCACAGGAGAGGAGAACTTGGAGACTGCAGGGCACTTCCCTGCCACACAAGCTCAGGTTCTTCCCCAAGCTGTACAAGCCAGATTTGTGGGAGAATAATTGGGGTTTCTAGCAAACATACAGGCCACGTGGAATGCCAAAGAGGTGTTTTGCTCTTTGAGCTGCCTGGTGAAGGAAAATTCGATGGTGTCACCAGCCTGAGCAAGACACCAGTCTGAGCTGTACAGGTATTTTGGCCCACAGGGAAAGCAGCTGCAGCCAACGACACCCTGTGGGGGCAGGGGTCCTCCCTGCTGCTTACCTGTGATACCGTGATGCTGCATTTCTTTGCCAGCTCTTCTTTGGCTTCTTCACTGGGGTAGGGGTTACTGAGGTGGGAGTAAAAATACTCGTTCAAGATTTCTGTGGCTTGTTTACTGAAGTTACGCCTTTTCCGTCTGAAATGAGAAAAGGAAAACACCACTGTTCCTCCCGATGCCAGCAGGTCCCTGGTTGGATGGGGAGCAGCAGCCTTTGTTTCAAAGCCTCTGCTACAGCACAGAACAACACAGCAGAGCTGTCCTGGCACCCTGATCCCTTTGGGCTCCCCAACACCATGGGAGGGAGCAGCAGGAAGCAACAGCACGTCCTGCACCCAGGCCCAGGGACTCTGGATTCTGCCCTTGGCTTCACATCCTCACCTCCCTGCAGGGTTCATCCCACGGGAGCACAGGCCACGTTCACACGCTGTGGGAGAAATGGTGAGGCAGGTGCTGAGCCAGCAGCCTCCCTTGTGGCTCCTCCACAGCCAGGTACACAGCCCAGCCCAAAGCTCCCGGCCACAGAGCCCCGCTGTGCCAGCAGCAGCCTGGCAGACCTCCTTGCCCTCCTTCCCTTCAGCACAGGTCAGCTGGCCCCCTGCACAGCTCCCTGGGGTGAGGATGGTACAACAGGATGGGGCAGCCGTGCTGATGTGTCCTCACGTGGCCTCCCTGAGCTAATTGGCTTCCAACAGCAAGCGGATTTCAGGGCTTTGTGAGCGAGACCCATCTGTGCCCCCTCCTGCCATGGGCTGCATGGCTGCTCTGGCCCACATGGGACACAGGACAGGCCCCAGGGGTGTCACCTGGCTGGAACCTTGCAGAGAGCACCTGCCCGTGCTTTGCCCAGGAGCCTGCAGCCCTCGCCATGGGGCAGCCCACGGCAGCAGCGCCTGCACAGCTGCAGTGCCATCCCTCCGTGCCAGCGGCTGGTCTCCTTCAGCAGAACATGCTCTGGAAGGCTCCAGTTAAACATTTCCTCGGAGCTGCTCCCCCAGGGCTGCTGCAATCACCGCCGGCGCCCCAGGCCAGCCGGCAGCCGAGCGCAATCCCCAGCGCGCTCTCGCCAAGTATCACGGCGCTGCTAACTGCGCTGTATCCTGGAGCAGGCAGGCTCCCTCCCCAGAGCTCTGTTTATCTCATTACTATGCTTCCGCTCATTTTGCCTTATTTACCTTCCTCCTTTTTAAAGAAATCACTTTAAAATGTACATCTGCACGCTCTACCTTTGCGTTCCTGGAGCTCTCCATAGACATCTCCTCCAACTGCCTGCAATTACCCTGATTTCCCACACCTGCCAGTGACCTCCTTGTTAATAACATTATTTTGGTCTTGTTTAGCTCCTCACAGCTTTCAGGTGTGAAGTGTGAGCTGCTGGAGGAGGGAGGCTCCGGGTGGCGCCTGCTGCTCCTCCCTTTTCCGCTCCTGCTCTGAGGACAGGAGAGCTGTGAAGGGGATGGGGCTGGGGATCACTGTCCCACCTCATCAGGCTTCAAAACAATTCTGACTGTGCCTAAACCCCCCTCCTAATCCCTGTCTGCCTGCCTCCTGGCAGCTTGTGGAGCAAGCAGCCCACTCAGGCCGCCGTGGGTCCTGGTGACAGGCACTGAGCTCCAACAGTGGTGCAGGTGTCCAAGGTGGGAAAACAAGCCCAGTCTTTGCACTAAAATTTGAAGAAAAGACCTTGTTGCTTCTGAAGTCCTACTATGCAAGGGTCCCCTCCACAGCTGCTGTGGATGAAGGCTCTTGTTGGGACAGAGCAGCCTCTCCCACCCATCCCTGCTGACATGGGACACCACTCCCAGTATGGCCAGGCTCTCCTGGGCTGCCCAGAAATTACTGCTTCCCCCCAGAAAGAGACAGGGGCACTTGCCTCTGCCTTACCTGGCATCAAGGAACCTTGATCTTAAAATCATTACTGCTTCACAAGTGCTTTGTTTGAGCTGCATCTGGATGGAGCTGAATTTTCGATGAATGATGCCCACCATCCTTTCAATCTCCTTGGGAGAAATGGGACGTGTCCGGCTCTGTTCTCTGAGGAGGTTCATGACATGAGTGGTAAATTCATTACATGCCTGTGGAGGAAGAAGAGGCTCAGATGTGGGTTTGTGCTGCCCCACAAGGACACAAGCTCTGACCTGGCTGTTGGGGGAAGGCAGCACTGGGGGCTGGGGGACCCCTCACATGGCCCTGTCCCCTCCACATGCGTGGCCACAGGATCCCACCCTGCCCAGGATCCCTGCAACTGTCCTGGGGCAGCCAGGGGAGCCCAGTGACCACGGCCCTGCTCCTGCCATGCTCATCCTCTCCCCATTCCCAGCCAGACCCCCGTGGAGAGGAGCAGTCACACCAGCCCCTGGGGCAGCTGCAGGCAGGGGCAGGGTGTGAGTGGGGACCTGCACTCCTCACAGCCAGGGGGCAACACCCCGAGCCCTGTGCCTGGGTACCCCCTGCAGCACGCAGGGACCTGAGACCTTTCTGAGGCACCATGTCCCCGTTTTGGGTGGGTTTCAGTGACACTGTGCCCACTGTGCCCGCGCTGTCTGGCCGAGGCACTGAAGGCAGGCACAGGGAGCCCTCAATTACCACTCCCAGTCTGTGACATGTTGATATAAACTTCAGACTGAGCCATCACCAGGATCCCCCTGGTCTGAGCCTCCATACATGCTGCTGTCCTGACTTCCCTTTGCAGGCTGGAACCTGACAAAAACTCTGCTAGCTCCCCTCTTCCCTCTCAAGCCAGGCTGCAAAATATGTACGTAATATGTCTGACAACAACATTTTCAAGGATTCTCCAGCATTTCAACAGATTATGTGATGGAAGGAGTTAAAAGTGAAAAGTTTATGCATCTAAAACCTCATAATTTCCTATAACATTTGCTGAACGTCTCACAACTTATTAAGTGAAGCCATCTATGAATGCAAATGCTGATTAGCAATTTGGCAATAGCCCAACATTCGCAGAATTCACATAGCTTTTCTTTAAACCAGTAGTTCATACATGATTAATTAGAACATCTCATTTATGTAGTGTGCACTTTAGCTCATTACTCTAAGTAAAATTCGTTAAGTATTTACATTTAGATAATTAAAATCTGGGTACACCCTTAAGAAAGATGCATACACTTCAGGCAAAGTGATTTTTTTTCTTTACACTACTGAAAGTAAATTACAGGCTAATTTACATCCGTGCGGCACCCGTTGGAGGCAGCCCTGGTGCAGCGCCCCTCGCTCGCCACCGCCGAGCCGCTGCTGCTGCCAGCACCTGCCAGCCCGGCTCTGCCAGGGCTCCCGAGCCCCGGGGCAAGGAGCTGGACATTTCTCACCCTCACTCCCCACCAGCACATTCTTTCTTTCACCAGGGGACACCCCGAGCATGCAGAAGTTCAGGCCCAGCCCTCTGACCGATGACACCAGCTTTGGCTCGCCCGGGAAATGTTGCACAGAAGGGAAGGGGACACGGACCCCAAAAGGCAGCAGCTCTGATTGTTCCAAAATACAGCTGAACCCAAGAATTTGGCACTGGATGGGTGTTCCAGGCACACAGTTTGCCACAAGCCCCCTTCCTTTCAGATCCCAGGCATTCAATTTTAAAGTACAATAAAATTGGCAACTGTTGCATTAGAAATATTTTCAGGTATGTCTTTTCTATAAGAGATTTAGTCTCAAAAACTGGACTTTGAAAAGCAATAATTAGTTTCTTGCTTTCAAGAAGCAAAAACCTTTCTCTGACTTTACTCAGCTTGCCTGATGAGACTTGGTTTGGCTACAACTGCTGGGAGAGCCTGGGTTTAATTCATCTCCACCAGCACCTCCCCTATGCAGAGCTGCCTCACACAGCACAGTGGGAGGAAGCTCAGAAGACTCTGATGCTTTGTCTTGTTTCTCTTGTTTATTTATAGCGTCCAAGCTACTTGATCCCTTTTCCAGGACTATTTTTCAGGCCTCTGCTTGGTGCCTGAGACATTATTAATAATGTCAGGTTATAAGTGATGGCCTTGTTAACCTGCTCAGAAACCTTGTAGGAGCAGGGATGCTCCTGCTGCCTCAGTGCTTCATCACGAGTGCACAGGAAAAAGAGAGGAAATGGCCCAAAACAATGTTGAGGGGCAGGGTAGCAGCCAGTGCTCTGTGAGGCTGGTGGTGGCTTCTGAGCTGCCACACGTCACCCCAATTCGGGGTGAATTCAGGGGACATCTGTGAACTTGGGAAGTGGGTTCCCAGCTGCTTCAGGAGGCCTGGGACCCTTACAGTACTTTTGCCTACAGCAAAAAATGTATTTCAGTGTAATTACAGCAGATAGCTTTCAATATGTCATCTCTGTTATAGGAGCTGTAAATTATGGAAGGCGCTGCCTGTGCGTGGCCATTTCTCCCGGCGAGGGAGCGCTGGGTGATGGCGTGACACACTTTCCATTTCTCTTTCCCTTTTTTTTTCCTGAGTGCATTCCCCTGACTGGCAACAAATATCAGGATCAAACCCTGCCTGGAAAGCATCTCCAGGAAGGCGCTCTGGTTCCTGCTGCCGTGGGATGGGGGATGCCTGTGCTGGGCAGGATGGCAGGAGCGCCTCTGCACTGCGGGCAGGTGCCCAGCACGGGCTCCCCGCTGCAAGAGCCTCCTGCCTCCCAGAACCTGTGGCGCCAGAGGCTCAGATGCCAAGCCCTGGCTGCCTCTCGGGCACTGCAGTGAGACAAACCAGCAGGAGACAGTTTGCTGCCAGGCTGGGGAAATCATCATATGTCTGTTGAGCAGACATGGCTGGGTGTCAGGATCCATGGGGAAGCATGCATGTCTCATCCTCTGCTCTACCTCTCTCTCCTGCTCCAGCAGCATTTGAGCATCCTCCAAAATTTCCTGTGGTGTGGACGGATGGCTGTGACATTTCAGCCGAAACCTTTGTAAATGGAGCTACAGGGCAAAAAACGCTCCTGCTTCCCCCACGTCATTAAACTTATTAGAGTCCAAGGATGTTTGCCAGGAAGCGGCTGCGAGCACGGAGCTGCTGCCTCTGTGGCCCAGATCTGCCTGCAGCCTGTGTGCTGTGCCTGTAGGAGACAGGTTCATGCCACAGCCACCCCATCCCACTCTACAGCTGCACCTGGCAGGGCTCGGAGGGCTTGGGGCTCCACCAGGACTGCTGGGCCTTGGGGTCAGGGGAGAACAGCAGATTTGTAGACCCTGACAGGTGTTTGCTCAGTTATTTGTTCTCCACTTGAACAACACAGTGGAAGAGACAGCACAGACAAGGCAGTGCCCCTGGCACCTGAGACACACGGTGCTGCTGGCACCTGGCAGCATGTGGTGAACGTTTTCAGTGCCACCGGCGTGCCCAATGTGTTGGGTCACCAGGTCCCAGTGGTGAACACAAACCTACAAGTCTCTGCAGCATGCTCTTCACTCCAAACAAAGGCACTGTGCTGGCATCTGCCCGAACCAGGATTTCCTTAGTTTCTGTCCCCAAGCCTGGGCCAGGTGCACTGCTGACGCCTCACTGCCCACTCTCTTCAGACCTGCTCCAGCTGACCTGCTGTGGCCAAGTCCTGTGCCAGAGTATCCTGCCACCTGCTCCTGTGGCAGCAGCCTGTGGGCTGAGATGGCCAAAGCAGCCCTTGTCTGCCTGTGCCCCCCAGCTTGCCAGACCCAGCTGTGTGAGACCTCATCAGGGCAGAGGGTGGCACTGAGTGACAGACATCTCTCCTCCTCTCTGCCTTCTGTGGGATGGGCAAAGGGGAGAAACATGGGCTTGGGTGCTGCTCTTGTGCAGTTACAGACAACAGAAAACACTCAGACATGCAAGACATGCGTCCTGGCTCCAGCCAGCAGCTCCTTGGAGCCCGACAGACGACAGACTCCCATGGTGGCTCTCTCTGGGCAGAGGGGTGGGGAAGGGGAGGAAGGGTTGTGGTCCAGAGTGGGCAGTGGTGGGCACTGGCAAGCAGAGGAGAGCAGTGTCAGGTACACGAACAACTGAGAGGCTGATGTCTGACCTGTTCATATTTCTCCAGCTCTGTGTGATAGATTTGTCTGATCTGGGTCAATTTGGCTCTGTAATCTGAGTGTTCAATAGAGTTATCTGAAGACCCTCCAGAGGCTGCTGCGGCTGCAGCTGCTGCCGCCGATCCCCCACCTTTCTCCGGACCTGAGACTCCTTCTGCCAGAAGCATATTGTCTAGTCTCATTAGCTGAGGATCGGGAGGGTCTTCCTCCTGGGCTCCTCGGATGCTCAAACCTTGGGCAGAAAAGAGAGAACAAGAGAAAACACAGTCAGTACTTCTGCATGTGCCTGCCTGCCACGAGCCCTCTGTGACACCCGCCTGCCCGGGGCCCAACCCGGGCTCAGCCCTGCCCCAGCACGGCCCCAGCACCCCACGGGCCCCCAGCACGGCCCCAGCACCCAACGGGCTCAGCCCTGCCCCAGCACCCCAGCACAGCCCCAGCCCCAGCACGGCCCCAGCACAGCCCCAGCATGGCCCCAGCATGGCCCCAGCACACCTGCCAGCCCCATAAGACGTGGTCTGGCAGTGCCACAGGACCCTCTCTGCTCCCATACACAGCAGGAACAGTACCTGTGTAGGCTGTGCCAGATGTGCCATTAGCCCACAGCTGCCAGGCATGGATATCGGCACCAGCAGTGTGCTCCGTGCACTCAGGGGACAGCACAGGATTCCACCCTGACTGTCTCAAGGAGGACATACAGTGGGAGATGACCCCCCCACTGGCCAACTTTCCAACTCAAGAAAGCACAAGGCATTAATCTTGCTCTAAAATACACATTTTAAACCTGTCACCTTCATTTAAAACTATAATTCCATATAATTTCATGGGAATAATAAAAATGTCTCATCATCTCTTTAAATTATTTCTGTTGCCTGTTCAGATGTCCACAGGCACAAGCTGATGATACCACACATTGTCCCGGAGTGTCCCTGAGCTGGCACACACGTGTTGGGGACTGCCCAGGCCACCCATGCTGCAGCCAGGGAAGGTGGTGCCACACCTGGGAGTGCCTGCAGCAGCAGGGGTTGTGGTGCCTGGCCAAGGGAGTGCTGACCCATCCCTCATTCCCTCGTCTGCCAGGCCCCACTGCCTTGGCACAGCTCCTGGCCCGCAGTGCCGTAACACAGGGGTGATTTCCTTGGTGAGTTGTTCCCCTGTTTGTCACTCTCCTCCTCTGCTCTGCTGTCAGAATGTTCAATAACATCCTGGTTTTAATCCACTCAAGCTCTCCTTCCCTTCTCATCAATGATTTCTGCTGTTGTTTTTCCTTTTAGCTTCTGGA
>NC_044587.1:597500-697500 GCF_901933205.1 Camarhynchus parvulus
TGCTTGGCTGTGGATTTGATGGATGTCCACAAGCTTCCCCCAGAAACCCCTCATGGCAGTGAGGATCCTTCACAACTGGACAATCCATCCAACTTCCCTTTGCATGTCTATCCTCCCTGGGCCCTGCAGCCATCTTACTTCTCCATCTTGCAGAATGTTCCAAACACAGAACGTGGGCTGCACGTGGTTGTGCTCACAGAGGCACTGCTGGCACTGCCACTGGCAATGGCACAGTGTGCCCCATGCCCACAGCGAGTGGCTGTGCCCCCATGCCCCCATGCCCCCAGGGCCACCAGCACAGCAGGACATGGACAGCTGGCAGAGGGACACCAGGTTTTATTTGCATTATTACAAGGGACATAGCCTGGCTTTATGGAGCTGGCTGTGTGGCTCAAGGTGGATTAGGGAAGACCCCAGGCACTCCTCAAGATGTGGCTTTGGGGGTGCTGGGTGCAGCTCCCACTGAATCACTGAACAGTTTGGGTTGGGAGGGACCTTCTGCAGCTCATGCAGCTCCAAGCCCCTCTAAAGGCAGGGACACCTTCCACAAGACCTTCCAGCAGTCCAGGTTGCTCCAGATCATGAGTAAAGCCCTGAGACCTGCAGGTGATGTGTCCCAGAAGCTGGGGAGTGCCCAGCAAGCAGGACAGCCAAGCCAGCCCCCAGCAGCACTTCAGGCACACGAGGTCTTCCCTTCAGCATTGCACAAATGCACCCTCATGTAAAAATATGATCAAAGTTTTATACTTGTAGAATTTCCAACAAATAAATCACACAAATGGATATCTACACCGGGTAATAAAACTGAACGGATTCTACAACTGATTGGTAAAGTTGCTCATAAATTGTTGTTTTTAGCAAGCTGTAAACAAAAGCTGCACAAGCACCAAGTGAGTCTTAGGAGGGACTCTGCACACCGAGATGCTCCAGCTGCTGCCTTCAGGGAGAAGGCACCGAGTTTGGACAATGTCTTGTTATTGCCCAACATAAATATTCTCAAAAATCTTTTGTTATTGCCCAGCATAAATATTCTATCCCTGCTCTATATCCTAGCACCAGAGAGGGAGCAGGAATAAATGCTGCAACTTTCTGGTTCCCCATGGTGCTCTCCTCCTTGCAGGGGTTTACATGACCTGATGTACCCACAGTTTGCCTCCTGTGTTCTCTGTGTTTCATTTAATTGCATTTCAACAAAAGAAGGAAAGCACATGTAAACCACACAAACCAGGCACTGGAAGCAATACTTACTTACAGGGCAGAAACTATGTGGGATTCCCAGCACAGACACCCAGAAGAACACACTGTAAATCCCTACCTTTTTTGTTTCAGAGTGACAGAGAAATGACTATTTTAGCTGCCTGTATGATGGTGAAACACACTCCAGCCAGGCCCCTGCTCAGCCCTGCAGATTGGATTACTTGCATAGAGGACCTGGAACTTGCTAGGAACAGCCCTTCCCTGAGCCAGTGCTTCAGGTGGCAGAGGCAGAGATGTCAGCTTTGATTTGAGCTAACAGAAAGGAATCTTTGGATGGAAAAGCTCCAGGACCTTTGAATTAAATGAAAGACCAGAACACTCCACAGAATGTCTGCAATAACAGTCTCTACAGAAAATTATGAGGAACTACATAAATCCACCCTCTTCCTCTTCACACAGGCTCATTAAAGCAGTACTGACTCTCTGGGCAGCTATAATTCTGCTGAGTGATACCCTGGAATCACCCTGTCAATACCCAGTGGTGTGCTGCCTCTCCAACTATCTGTGCCCCTAATATTCCTCTCTTTGATGGGATTTGCTGACCTTTAATCTGATGCTAGTTTACTCTCATCACTGAAGTGCAAGTCAGAGAGCAATAAAACGGCAACCTCACTGATTCAAAAGGGAGAGCTAAAGCGCCACTAACTGTGAATCTAACCTTTCAGAATGGCTCTGCCTTAAAAGGGGAAACATGAACTGCAAGGCAGCTAAAACAAACAATACCTAATGCTGACTGCAAGATTTATTGCAGTCCTCTTTGCATGAGCAAGAGATTGGAATTCCAGTGCTGCAAACTGAGGAAGAGGAGAGGGACAGCCCGTGCAGATGGAGCAGGGCACCACAAGGTCCCTTCCCCACGCCCCAGGCAGCACTGGCACTGCCACAGGCACGGGGAGCAATGGGGACATGGCAGTGCCCGAGCCTGACCTGACCCCAAAGGGCAAAGGGAGCCCGGGCAGCACACGGAGGTGGCAGGTGTGACCCGTGCCTGCGGTGCAAGAGGGCTGCATGTGAAGCTGTGCACGGCCATCCTCTCCCAGGGCACTCAGCACTGGAGCACCCAGGAGCAGCTGCAGGCCCCACTGGCAGGCACTGCCCACACACAGCCCATGCCACTGCAAAGCACCCCGACAGTCACTGTGACCTCAACCAGGAGCCAGAGCCACGGGGAAATGGGACCTCGTGCTGCTGGAGAGAGCACAGGTTGTGTTCCTGGGCACAGGGGAAAACGGGCAGCAGCTGATCCTGACCAACGCCCTCTGTCTGGGGGCTCCCCAAGGGGTCTCTCAGCAGGCACTGGGCAGCACATTTCTGTTGTACGAGGGAAATCGAGTGGAAATAAGGGTTCTCCAAATGCTGGTGGCTCCTGGGCTGCTGGGGCAGGGTGCAGGAGTGAGGCCAGGCACTGTGGGGGCCGCACTGAGCCACCACCACTGCCCCTCACAGGGCTCCCAGCGGCCGTGCCCGAGGCCTGCACCTGCAGAGGAGTGTGATGGCACCTGGGGGGGAACAGCAGGACCCCAGCGCTGTCCCACGCAGGGCAGGGTGTGCACAAAGCAAGCAAATAACAGAGACAATTCTCACACCTTGTGTACACACAGATCAACACAAAACACATTGAAGTCACAGCATAAAGTAAAAGAGAAATTATTGCATAACAAATTTTTCCCTGGCTCTCTAGGGAAAATAAAGACTGACAGCTTTGGGTTTAACAGGTGCTGCTAGAAGATGAGCTACTTATTAATACTGCTAGGAAGGAAAAGCATGATAAAAACTATAATGTGATTAATTATTTATGTTTACGAGCAGGATTTTTAAGAGTTACAGTCTGTCATGCAAATCGCTCGGCCTGGTTGGACTCGGCAGCCGCAGCCCGGGACGTGCCTGAGGGCTGTGCACACACGGGAGGTGATTCCCAGGCACGGCCGGGCAGCAGAGCCCCGGCCCCAGCACGGCTGGAGCGGGCACGGGCTGAACCGGAGCTCCCCATCAGCACAGATCCCCGGAAAATCCTGCCGCGATTCCCTGCAGGCAAACCGATGGAGGAGGGCAGGCGAGAGCCCTGGAGGTCCCAGTGCCCCTGCAGCCCGGAGGCACCGCTGGGCACCGCTGGGCACCACTGGGCACCGCTGACACCGCTGGGCACCACTGGGCAGCGCTGGCACCACTGGGCAGCGCTGGGCACCGCTGGGCACCGCTGGCACCGCTGGGCACCACTGGGCAGCGCTGGGCACCGCTGGGCACCGCTGGGCACCGCTGGCACCGCTGGCACCGCTGGGCACCCTGCCCAGCCTGGGCGGTGACCCACGCCCCGCACCGGGTCCCGCAGCGCCGAGCCGCGGCACCGGCGACGCCAAAGCAGCCGCGGATTTGCATAGAGCAATTACTGTTCAAACACCCACCCCGCTCTTCTGAAAAGAAAATTGGACACGAACATTTGCAGGAACTCACAAAGACAGACTTTGTCAGACCTAACAGGGCTGATAAGGGGAGAGCTTTTACAAGGGACACCGAGAGATGCATCAGTTGAGTGCGAGGCTGAATACAAAACAGTATTAGTGTAAAAAAGAACAAAGAAAAGGCCTGCTCCTCGTAAGAACTGGTAATACATTAAAAATTTAAAACCTGGCACGACAAATCTGGATACTCCCTGCAGAAGACAACTGATATTAATGAACAGGCCTGTGCATTCATTGTCTGGGATCCCAGAGGAAAAAAATAATGCTGGTTACACTGAATTTTTTAAAGAGAAATTCTTCCCTGCACAAACAGCTTCTCCGCTAAATCACCAGCCTACTCCTGGCAGTTTTAACCACCTAAAACCATTCACCTGCCCAAGCAGCACATTCACCTGAAGGTCCCCATTTCTTCACGTAATTCCTCGGCATGAGACTCCGTCAGAGCCTGGCTGCCCCACCAGCACTGATTTCCTCAGGAAGAAGTGCTCAGGCGTGGCCCCACACCCTCGCATCCCCAGGGAAAGCAGCACCCTTAGCACAAAGAGGAGTGTGGTTCCTGGACCATTTGACCTGGCAGCACTCAGGGAGGTCAAGGGAAGGACACGAGGGGCTCCCTGGACTGCACAGACCCCCCAGGTCCTGGACACGGACTCCTGCAGCACCCAGCTGGATTCGGCTTGGCATCACTTCCACAGCCAGGAAGGAATAACCAGAAAGCTGGGAAATGCCAAACACGGCACAGGCTTGTCCATGGGTGGACACAGCACCGGCACTTGCCCAGCAGGGACACAGGGCAGGAGAAGTGCTCAGCCCTGGTCAGCTTTGTCACTCACTCAGTTGGCACACGGAATGTGAAAGCCTCTGTGGGAAACCGCTCCAAGTTCTGTCCTAAGATCTGGGCAGCCACAAAGCCCATCAGCTCCACAACGTGTTGTGGAAAGAGGAAACACGAACCACAGGGGCCAGGCAGAGAGAGAAATACATTTGGGAAGGAGGAGCTGGGCAAAGCAGCCCAGGGGCCGGGCCCAAGGTTGCACAAGGGGCTCAGCCCTCGGCCACGCTGCTCCCAGCTTCCCAAGGGCTGTCCCTGGGCTCAGCCTCCCCTGTTCCTTCCCCAGAGCTGCACGGCCCCGGCGTGGCAGGGCTTTGGGAGCAGTGCCGCTCCTGGGGACACGCGTGGGGACCGGGGCACAGCCCGGCCCCGCACGGCCCCGCAGGGCCCCTGGCTGCCCTGCCAGCCGCAGAGCGGTGTCACAGCCGCACAGCCGAGCGCACACGACAAGCCAGGCTCATTGTCACCGCCGCGGAGGTGCGGGTGTTTGGGGGGCAGCGCACCTGCCCGCACAGCACAGCGCCCGGGGACACGCTGCCAACAGCCGCCGCTCCAGCAGGGTCACCCGTGCTGCACGCAATTATGCCGGGGTGAGCCGTGGCAGAGGGAACGCCTCAAGTTTTAAACTGTCATTAGAATACCGTGGCCTGGTTTTAACAATGCAGCAGCGCTTCTAATGATCTTTAAGGTAATTCGCTATTCAGACCCGGAGCAAAAGATGCAAATGTACCACTGAAAGCTCCTTATTAAATACCCACAGGCTACAGTTCTGTACAATAAGTGGTCCAGGTCTTTTTAGAACATCCTAATTAGATGAACATAGATGCAGAAAAATGCAAAACCAGGTCATGCAGCAAAAATGTTGGGGGGAATAAAAAAGCTGCCAAACAACCCCCCTCCAAGCCCCTCATTAAACACCCTCCCCCACCCCGCAGCCTTTATTAAACCCTCACATGTGATGAAGAAGAGCCAAAGGCTCCCAGCCCACCATCGCCCCCAAAACAGAGGTGCCCGATATTGTTAAAGTTAAGTTTTCAGTTTATTGCCAGGGATATGTCTAAGTGATGATATAAATAATACTATGAATAATACATTAAGCAAAAACCCAATCTGAAATTAAATTCGCCTTGGGTTATCTTCCTTTTTCCTATATACATATGGAATTATTATGCACTAGGGAAAAAAAAAGAGCACATATCAAGGTAACACTTTTCCCCCCTTTGAAAGTAGCAAGAACCACCACCCCTAAATAGCTGCTGCCTTGCACAGAGGCATCAGGCAGAACTTCCCTTCCCCCTGGAATCAGGGGAGAAGCTGGGAGACAGGTTCAGGGCTGATTGGAAGGGTCCTTTGGCACAACTCCAGCAGAGCTGCTGCCTCTGCCCCGGCGTGGCTGCATGCACAGGAACCTGCAGCACCATTTGCAGGTGCACCAAGGGCCCTCAGACCCTCCTGCCAGCCTGGCTGGGGCCATTTACCCTCAGTGCTGGGACCTACACTCACATTTATCTATCTTTATGTCTCCAGTTTAGCTCAGATGAGCACCAGACCTTTACTCACTGGCTGTTTAGCATTTAGCACTGACCTTGCTGTGATTTCCAAACATTCCCAGCACGGCCAGAATAGCAGAACAGGAATTATCCAGACTCATGGCTGGTGAACTCTGAAACATATTGGGATACCAGACAAAGGAGGGAAGAGCTAAGCAGGAGCTGGGCAGCGAGCTGCGCTGTGCACTGAGATCTCTGCCCCAACTCTGTCCCAAAACTGCTGTGGGATTTCAGACAAACCACTTGCTCTCCTTGTGCCTCAGTTTCTTCAGAAGGTAAGACTGTGGTGTTCAGGTCACACCACAAAGTCCTGAGGAGCCTTGACTAAAGAGCACTAGAACTGAAGACCCCAAAAACATACTGGCAGCTATTTCCCACCAACCCCGAGGCACCAGTGCAGCCAGTCCTCACACCCTGCACCAAACCCCACACAGTGTCTCAAGGCAATGGATGCAAACTGGGGATCCTCTGAACGAGCAGCTTCATCTGCAGGTCTCTTGGTGACCCTGCATGGCACCAGGGACGTGCAGCCTTTGCCAGCTGCTGCTGCAGCTCTCCAAACTCCAGGGCACTAATGCAAATTATGGTGAATCACAGGTTGGTTTTGTCACGTGAACATCAGTTCAAAGGCAGCCAACTGGGACCAAAAAAACTCATTTCCTGAGTTCTCTGAGAGTGAAAATTTGGGCAAGTGATTACAGAGTCTGGGAAACGCAGGAAGGGCATGGTGCTCTGCCCTTCCAAAGCACTTCTACCCAACCAAACACTGACAACCCGGTCACCAGCAGGGATGTCCACATCCATTCTGTTTCCACAGGTGTTTCCTTAGCACCAGGACAAGTGTTCAGTGCCAACACATCCCAGCTTTTCCTCCTCTCCCCGGCTCTGCCCTACGGACAACTGGAGCCTGGGGGCAGGGGCTGTGCCCCTGGCATGACAGCCCTGCTGGGAAATGGGCAGCGTCTTGGCTTTCCTCTTCCATCCCTGAGCTTCGCCTGCGAGCGTCGCCAGGCAAGACATGGTTAATGCACTAATTACCATAATTAAGAGTTGCCAATTTAATTATAGCTGAGAATATTAATGCTGTAACATTTGTTGGAGTGCAGAAAACAAACCTTTAATGCACAGACTTTGTTCGCAAACATCTAATGGAGCCCTCCTCCACTTCGCTTGGTGCTTCAGCGCTGACACAACAGTGATAGGTTCAGATTGAAGAACTTGTCAGCAATCAGGCAGGAGGAGGCTAATTAGCTGGCAGGTTAATGAGTGTGATGGCTCTTGACAGCATTTTGTTACAGCCTCTACTGTATTTAAACAATAAATGATTATTACTTAAACACCACAGAGATAGTCTTACTAGAAGAGCTAGACCATGTATTTATTTTCATAAAAATGAAATTAATTCTGTAGTGTAAAGAATAGAATGTAAAATTTTGGCTGATTATATCTCACCTCTGAATAACCTCCAGGGTATCTTATCAGAGGAGGAGGGCACAGGGTTGAATGCCCTTGTGCTCCCCAGGAGAAGGCATCCTGTGCCAGCTCCACGGGTAAGTGGGAGCCTGGGTGGCAATGGCCTGTGAGCCGCAGCAGGGCCATTCCCAGAGCTGTCACACTGCCAGCTCCGGCCAAACACACAGAGCACATCCCTCCTCATGCCACCCCTGCGTGAGGGGCGTGCCAGGCTCTGCCATCCCCCCAGTCCTCAAGCCCACACCAGGCTCTGAATTTTTCTTCCTTTGACAACTGGGATTTGGAAACAGGTGGTGAAGTAGAGGAATGGCTCTGTGGAGAGATTAACGCATTTCTCCGTCCAGTTAAGGGGGAAAGGGGACATTTTACTGCACTCCTGTCATCCATAAACATAATGAGAGTGAGAAGGAAGGTGTCTGCATCCAAAAAAATCCAAAAGCACAGAAATACGCTGCCTTCCCTGCAGAAAAGGCAGGTGGAAAGGAGCCCCTGGCTACAGTCTGAACTGTATTTACAGGACAGGCAATTGCAAATACGTGTCCAGAAAAACCTTATCTGAAGAGAATTAAATTGAATCTTTGGCTGTGTAATAATAAGGGAGGGTTATTTCAATTTAATATTTACTGTTCCCTAGGAATTTGTACATAAACATGGAAGAAACAAAAGGCCTCACCTGCTGAGACCAATACCATTTTCGAAATTATTTTTGCATACATGAAAATGATTTGTGCCCCTCAGTGCTGCTGCTGAACATGGGAATTAAACCAGAAAAGGCATTGATCTGAAATCCTGCTTCATCCATTAGACCATGGGTTACATGTTTAAGACTCAAACCACCGCGGGCTCAGTGCGTGGCAGCAGCAGAGCATGGCCAGTGATCACCTGCACAGGTAAAGGCAGACACCCCAGGCTCCCGGGGCACTCCCACGGGATCCCAGCGCCGCAGGACCAGCAGCACAGTGAGCCCCACCTCACACTCCCGGGATAAATCCCATCCCTGAGGAGTCCTTGAGCTCTGAGCCACATCCCAGTGCCCCCAGCACCACCAGCACCCATGGGAGCTCACCTGCGGGCCAGCTGCAGCACGCAGAGCCCTGTGCAGCCCCCAGGAGTGTAAAGCCAGACCAATTCCAGACCAAACCTGCATTCCCAGGCTGTGCCAAACACGGCTCTTTCCTCCCAGCCCTGCAGGGCTAAGGATCACACTGCGCTACGAAACATGATGGGTGTGTGAATATACAGAACTCAGCAACAACACCAAACTTCCCTACAAAGCTCTTGAACACCTCAGCTCGAAACGGCTCATCCAAATTTTATTTTTTGACATTAAAATATTAATAGCATTTGATGGAGCAATTTTAACCCAATGCCATCCTGGGAAGAGCTGGCAGCTGGCAAAAATCACCAGGCTCTCTAGCTGTTTAAATGAGAATATTCTTCAGTCTGAAAAATTATTTATAGAGGTTTTTTTTACTACCCTTGTATACTGCAATGTTATTTCCTTTCCCACACACTAGCAAAGTCCATTTTCACAACTGCTATAAAGCGGCATGTTCACAGCTAGTAAAACAACTCAATAAATAGCCTCGCGAAGCTATAGCTGTCTCATATCCTTTCCTCAATAAAAACAGAGGTGAACTGCTTATTTTCAGCAGCACACTATAAGAAGACAGAAGCATTATGACTGCTCATACATTCTGACTATCATTTGCCACAAGCTATATCTGTCAGCATTAAATAAAGCTGCATTATAAATGTAAACAAAACACCCACATCTACCAAATGAGCTGTCCGCCATGGCTGCAGGCAGGAATTGAACCCGCTTATTGACTCAGCTTGCTCTTTTTATTTATTCTCCTACAAAGACATGCATTTACTTTACCCTACAAGCAGAGTGGGTTTAGGGGCGGTGACTTGTCTCCTGCACAGGCAGAAAAGGCAGGTTGGTGACAAATGCAGATCTTAATGGGAACACCATTAGGTGGGCAAACATTGAACTATTATTGAAAAACTGATTTATTTTAAAAGGTTATCCTAGACCAAAACACTACATCATAAATAATTTGCAGGATCAGTCAAGTGAATTTATACTTATGATTTTTTTTAAAAAGGTAATTCATTGCAATCAAATAATAATGCCAGTTGGAGAGGAATTACACTCAAATATCAACTGCTCAGAATTTACAGTCTGAAGAGGTTAAAAGGTGCTTGGCTCTACAGCAGCAGAGAGCAGGCTGCTCCTCTGACAGAGGTTATACATCTCTCTAGACTAGAAAAAACTTCTGTCCCTGTCAGACAAAATTCACCTTTGCACAAGCCCAGAGCAGGCACTAACAGCCCCCAGGCCAGCACAGGGGGACACCAGGCATGTCCCCAGTGGGCACACTCCTGCCTCCAGCCCCTCCACCCCGGGGACACCCTCCTGGTTTGGGGCATCTGCCGTGGGACAGTGGGACAGGGACTCGCAGAGCCGCCGGTGCGCTCGGAACTGCGCGAGGGAACACGAGGGCTGTAGAAATACTGCGTGTTCCCCAATTAATAATTGCAATCAATTATTTATATAGATACATTTCTACAAGGAAGGGAGAATAATTATAAATAATGCATTGGCTAGGAGGGAATGGAGGTTTTTTTACTACTTGCTGTAGAAGAAGGAGGTTTTGCCAGAACTGTAAACAAACACTGTGGGGCCATTTCTGGAGTGGGACTGCAAAGTGCACTGAGCTCTGACTAGACCTCGCACTAGTGCAGACATCACCTCCATGTCATTCAGGCAGCCATTAAAGGAATTCCCACAGTGTTCCTGCAATCTGACACCTCTCCCTCAGACCTAAGAAAAAGCTATGCTTGGAGACAGCTTCTCCTGTCAGGTGGTGCTGTTAAGAGCTGCAAAGATAATCTTCCTTGGAAAACTCACCACAACTCCAGAATTATCTTTATTCCTTGCAACTGGAACCAGCTGTCATGTGGGAGGGTGCTGAGATGCCCAGCATCACCAGGTGCCCTGCCCAAGCAGCACGGACCTTCCTTCCTCTGCCACACTGCTGCGTGCTGAACCCTCCCAGAGGTGGGAGTGGTGTCCAGCACACCCAAAGCCCAGTGAGGCTTCTGGCACACACAGACCAGAGCAGGACCACACGCACTGCTGGTCTGGCTCCATGTAAAGCACATTGGAACCTGGGTCTCTAAGGTTCACAGCTGTGATGTGATACTGCTCTTTCATGTGACATTGCCCTTCAGTGTGATATTGCTCTTCCCCTTCTCTCCAGAACACGGCAGAGAAACCCAAAGGTGACATCAAAACACGGAGAGTGAAAGCCCAAGTTAAGCAATTGGATGAAGCTGGCACAAGCCCCTTCATGAATGGACAGGAATAAGTGTTCCTCTGTTTCACATCATCCATTCTTCCAGAGGTAGAAATCAAATATTCCTGCTTTTCCATTTGAAGATAAGCTTGCTAACAAGAAATCATCAGGCAGCTCAGAGCAGCTGTCCATTGGGTTGCTGCATCAGTGTTTATGATGCTTACAGAGAAAAAGAAAATCCATGTAAGGAGTAGCAAAGAGTAATTATTGTATTGTAGTGTGTAATTTCCACTTCCTACCTCCATTTAAATCAAATCAAGTTTGGCAGTGCCAGAGTAAATCAAGGGGCAGCCACCAGGGAGAGGGGATCGGCAGAGGCATTAGAGCCAGATCCAAACCCGTGCCTCACCCAAGCTCCCACTATTATTACTTGTGCAAAGCAAATATTCAGCCTCCAACCCTAAATCATTTCAATTCCTATTTCCAAGTATAATTTAATCTTTTTCAGCGACACTTGATGCTTACTTCATCACAGCATAATGACAGATTAAAAAGTTGTTGAATTAAATATTAAAGAGGACTTCAGGCAGTTCTGCATTTTTAAGGAATAACACAGATTGGAGATGAAATGAGAAGCCCAAATGCATATTTTATTCCAAAAGGAAAGAATACATATATTTTTCCTCCAGGCCACCTACTTTGTAATAAAACATAGGGCAGGTTTTTATTTAGTGGATAAAAGCATGATATAGTATTATAGGATTCGTATCACTGTAAACTGGTACCGTGCCATGGTGTCAAAGCCAATGACACCGTGAGATCAAACACAGCCCTTTGTTAAATATCTACATGTATCTGTGCTGCTTGGCTGTACTGGATATAACTCCATATAGCCATTCACAATATTTTCATTAGACTACCTAAGCACAATTTATTGACTCTCAGATGTGAAAGTTTATCTTGTGATGACACTTCCTGCATGACATCAAAGCACGGAATGCAAAACATAATTTAAACTATTATTGAAATATAAATCATTCTGAGGAAAATTTTGTCAGCATATGAATAAAAATAGTCACTTATTTAAAACATAGTTTAAAGTGTCTGGAAGTCTTGAAGATAAACAGAGATGACAACAAGTTTTGAACTTTAAAAGAAACCTTCACATTTCTATGAAAATTGCCCCAAACTATTGCATCACAATATGATATTGGGAGATTAATCTTTCGTATAAAAGGATCAAGGTGCTCACCTTTAATTTTTTACATGTGTATTTGTATTTCTCCTCATCTTTATAGATGGTTGTCTCTGTATGGGTCACACATTTTGCATTCACTCTACAACAAGCATGATGTCCACATGCACAGAGAGGCAGAAGGAGGATCTGGAGAGGTTTTTGATGGCTGTGAGCATGGTGAGATCAAAGTGGCGCTGGGATTCTCATGAAACCCTCAGCTCCAGTTTACTCAGTGCCATGTCCAGTTAATATTTTCACATGTGTGCAGTTTCCCCTCCCTGATTTGTGTGATAACCAAAGGAGTCTGGCATCTCCGGGTGGGTCTGGGCCACGGGCAGGCGATGGGAGACCCCCGGTGTCACCGACCTGCGGCACGGCCGCTCTGGGCAAGGCAGAGAGCAAAACAAAGCGACCCATCTCATCCGGGCACCGCGAGGAGCGACCCTGCTACACAACTAAAGCACTGGACGCTGGAAACAGACAGAATGTCCCTGTCAATAACAAACTTAAAGATCCCTGCTCTTCTCCGGCAGAGCCTGGCCCTGCAGTCCCACGGAGGCCGCTCAGCCGGACCCCTCCAGGCAGGCCCTGGCACCCGCCCCGCCGTGCCGCTGCCGGGCCCCGGGGAGAAGCCGGGCACGGCTCGGTGGTGGCCCCGGGCCGGTGCGGGCCCCGGACAATCGGTGGTGGCCCCGGCACAGATGGTGGCCCCGGCAGGTGGCCCCGGCATCGGGGCTGGTGGCCCCGGCGGGGCACGTCGGTGGTGGCCCCGGGCACAGCTCGGTGGTGGCCCCGGGCACAGATCGGTGGTGGCCCCGGCACGGTCGGTGGCCCCGGGCAGGGCTCGGTGGCGGCCCCGGGCAGGGGCTCGGTGGCGGCCCCGGGCACAGATCGGTGGCGCCCCGGCACGGTCGGGGGCCCCGGCGGGTGGCGGCCCCCGGCACAGATCGGTGGCGGCCCCGGGCGGGCTCGGGTGGTGGCCCCCGGCACGGGCTCGGTGGTGGCCCGGGCACAGATCGGTGGCGGCCCCGGCACAGATCGGTGGCGGCCCCGGCACAGATCGGTGGTGGCCCCGGCAGGCGGCCCCGGCAGGCCCTGTCCCGCCGCAGGCCCGGGCAGTGGCCGGGCTCGGGGCAGCATCCACCGCCCCGGGCTGGGCACCGCAGGGGCGTCGGGGCTCCCGGCCGGGCCTGGCCGCAGCCTCCCCGCCGGGCAGGGCCTCCGCGGTCCCGGGGCGCCGTGAGCTTCCCGATTAGAGGGATATTATTAATTATTACTGCCGTTATTAATACCGGAGGGATCGCGGCTGTGTCTTTGTGAGCGCACCCACTCTGCCGGGGAGTCATTAAGCCGCAGAACAATACGGCGGCGAGCGACAAGAGCAAAGCCATTGTTCCCTGCCAGCCTCGCGGCCTGCGCCCATGTAAATGAACTTAATGCTCTTCATTCAGGCGCACTCGGAGGGTTCTCATTTACTGCCTCTCTCTCTGTGACAGCATTTTCTCACCAGCCCTGACTGCATAATTAATGCAAATGCAGCCTTAGTGTCATGAGCCGGGCTCCTTTGGTTTACTTTGGTACGACACTTACAGAGGAATATTAACTAGAGAAAGCAGCATCACAACAGGGGTGGAAAATCAGCCTGTCAGGGACTCATTCCAAATGCCACGGAAAGGAGAGCGCCTTCAAGATTGTTTCATCAAGGTGATTGAGAACAAAAACTACTGAGGAAAATTCGAGCTTACATTTATGAGCTTCTCCCCATACATTATTTATATCACCTGAACCTATAGGAACGTTATTTCCAGGCACATATTCATACAAAGACACTGGAATTACACGTGCACACACAGGCTGTGCAGGGCCAGGTGAGGGCCAGCACGCCCGGGCAGCTCCGTGTGCGTGTCCCCGCTCGAGGGCCGCAGCCAAGGATTTATCCCTGCGCAGCTCCACACATGCTCGCTCCTCAAAAAGGTCACTGAGCTGCATACCCGATATAGCCTTTGCAGGGATAATCCTGCATTTTAATCCTGCCTGTTCCAATCAAAATTGGCTCTGTTGGTTTTTTTCTTCCCCAGTAAAGCAGACAGCAGTGCTGCACTAAATACACGCGAATTTAAAGCAGGAGGGCAAGATCCTGCCCTATTCTCGGCACTTTGTACCCAGCCTTGCAAGCAGCACATGCCTTTTTTCCACAACAGCCACACTAGAAATGTTTATTCAGATTAATCCTGCCTGTATTTCACTACCAGACAGAGCTCTGCCTTGTATTTTTGATCTGGAACAAAAGGAAATTCACAAGCATTATATGTTTATTTGCTTTGCTGCTACACTGGAAGTCTGTAGTTACACTGAAAAACACACCTCTTGGTGTGTTTCTTTCTGGAATTTGGGGATTTCTGCATTGTCTTTCATTACTGCCTTCTGCTCCCAGGCACACCAGCACTATTCAGACCTTCTGAGAATGCTGCTGCCCTTTACCCAGCTGCTAATACCACAGTTCATGAAAATACCCACCAGACTCTTGCTTCCTTCTCCCCACATGTTAATTCAAAAAGGACAAGGATTTTAGCAGCAATAAATATGGGTCCTGGTTATCTGCTCTCCTGTGTTGGAGACTCTGGATCACCTTTTTGATGTGTCTGTAAAGGCTGGAACCTTGAAGTCTTTTTTGTCTAGAAAGTGGGGAATTCCTGGTCATCCCCAAAACCTGTAACTTTCACAAAGCAAGAATCAAAATAGTGAAATCTGTTATTTAGTGCTAAAAACTGATGACACCTGTCTGCTGAATGTGAGCAAGCTGGTTCTCCACGTGTTTACTTCCCAGTGAGCAGACAAACCAAGCCCTGCCAGGGGACACAAAACTGCTCTGGGGGCAGCTCCAGCTGAGTGCCCGTGTCCTGTCTCCCACGTGCCTTTGGACTGAGTGCAGCACAGCCACAGTCCCTTTGTCTGGGATTTGTGCCCAACATGAGGGCAGCCACCCCAAAGGGACCCTGCGAAGGAGCTCTGTGATCGGAGGCTCCGGGCTGTGGGCACTGCAGTCAGAGCACGAGGCGAGCCCCCGGGTGTGGGCTGTGAGTGTCACCCACCTCTGCTGCGCAGGAGGACATGGCTGGTCACCAGCAGAAAGGTCCCCTTTGTGCTGCTTTTCCTGTCTGCAGTCCCTCCAAGCCTAAGGCAGTGTGCACAGCCAGGCCTTCGACTTCTCCTTGCTTTGCTGCCATGAAAGCAGTTCCAGCAGCTGTGCCCTTGCCCTTGCCCTGGGCAGGAGCAGCATCTCCCTGCCCCAGGGTGAGGTATGGGCCATGGACAGCCTGACACATCCCTGCCAGCCGAGGGCCTCACCAGTTCAACTGAATATACAATAACTGAAAAGAATACCTTTATCCCTCTAATATCCCATAGTACTGAATGGATCAAACGAACATGCCAGTCAAACGGTTTATTTTAGACAGGAAACAGCCCCGCAGACCATTATTACAAATTAAAGGTATTATATTGAAGTCATTTTTAATCCCTTATAAATGAATAACCCTTCTACCAACATTAAATCATTTTCTTCTGCACAAGTAACATTTCCTTTCGGCAGCACAGGATCTATTCCCCTGCAGACCAGGAGCTATCCTTCCGTCAGAGCCGGCAGCAGCTGATTACACCGCACCAGGACTCATAAAATTCCCACAGAACTGGCACTTGCGTCTTCCCAGGGCAGCGCTGCCTTCTCTCATCCATAAGCAATAATGCCACTTTATTCTCGGTAATCAGCACGCAGATGATTATTTAGACGCAGCCTCATAATCCTCCTCGCAGCAACTAACGGAAGATCTGGATCTGAAATCTGCAGCCAAGGAATTCCCCTCCTGCAAGCAGGGACGGGAGAGCTGAGCCCCTTCCGCAGCATGGGGATGGGCACTGGACTTATTTATGTTTGGCAGCTGGACAGAAAGTGGAACAGGAGTCTGGGAACGGAGCGAGTTCAGACAACTTCGAGCAGGAACCGCACCACGTCCGTTTCGGCACGGCTCTAATAGGGCATCAATATTGTCATTTAAACTTAGGATCAGTACACAAATGTGCTATAAATGGGAAAATCCCTTGTGATACTGGTGTGAAACACGCAGCTCATTGATTTTGTTCTTGATGGTCGGCTATTAAAGTGGCGAACACGCTGACCTTGTGTGCACAGGCAGACAGTGTGCATGCAACATAAAGTTGAAAAACAGCTTTAAAATGACTGTTTAAAACTGCAGACTGCAAACCTTCAAATACAGACAGGCATTCCATAGTTTATTTTAAATTGGCATCCGCAATTTAACAAGCTATTCCAACAAAGGATTAGCATAGCATGTGCTTTTCCTTAGCCATCAATTATGACATGGGGAATGCAGGGCACAACTTCAGTGTCAGATTACAACGTGCTGCACAAACCCACTCACAGCTCTTTGCTCTGCAACTCCCTCCTCGCAGGAGCCAGGCCACAACACTTCCCCAGCATCATCCTGAACCTCCATGGACCTGCAGATTACAAGTCCTTGGCTGCTTCTCTGCCACATTTCTACCCTTTAGATGAAGAAAAAACATACACTGGTATTTATATCTGTGCTCTCATTTCAAATAAAACCTCAAGTGCATCTCTTAGTTGTAGATTCCATTAGATAAATATTTTTGTTTAAAAAATTGATTAAATATTGAATATTTCCATAGGATGAAAACAGCAATTTCCACTTAGCACGATGACAGTTTCAGATGCTTGACCTGTTATTAGGCATAAAATTAACAGTTTTATCAATCTCAAATATGGGATGATTGCATGCAGATACGAGGTGCAAAACGCACATGCTTAAGAAGATGTGTCTATAATTTCACAAGATTTAAAATCACACAATTTGTCATACTTACAAATACCTGCCTTATGAATTGAAAAATAATAAGAATTATACATTTTTTAAATAAGGAAGTTTTTATTATCCCCATCACGTGGATGCAGAGTGGATTTCATGCAAAGATGGGGGGAGAGCTCCTGTTTTAGCTATTTTTCCTGTCCTGCTGTCCTTTCTCCTGCATTTGCCTAAAGGCTCTCAGTAAATTACACTCCAAGTAAATGACTGTAATTTACCCGCTGAATTCCCTTGTTCAGGAAAAGCACACACCACACATTCCAGCGTTTCCACAGCTCAAATTTACCATTCTCGGTGTCAAGAACAATCCACGAGCAGTAATTTGAAACTGTTTGAGCCTTCAAATAAGGGAAATTAGAAATGTTTTGAGAGCTAAGATTTTCAGTGAGGAGATAAAATCTGATAAAATCTATAACAGTTCGATTCCTTCTCCTTTCTGTTTATGGGCAGGGCATTAGCTGTTCTGCTCAGCACCCGTGCCCGGCCCCGCGCCGATCCTGCCCAGGAAGCGAGACTGGTAATAAACGGGAAGCGTTCTTAATGAGGGAAAAATATCTTTAAAGGCCTAACAACAAAAATAAACGCAGAAGAACGACCTTCCAGCAGAGCCGAGTGGCAGCACAGCACCGAGTCCTGATCCACCCGCAGCCAAACTCCCTGAACTCCGCCAGGAATTCCCCCCAAATTCCTGACTAGGCTTAAATTCAGCCATTTGTTATCCGACGGCTCAACCCTGACAACAGAGCTGAGGCTGTACAGCTGGGCAAATCTCGAAATTAAAATATTCTATAAAACAGGATTTTAATTAACGTCTAGAGCGATTAAAGCAGAGAAATCCATACATGCTGGTGATGAATTATCCCACGCGGCTGCGGGGAATGTTCTGGGCCCGGTGACGGATTCGCTGCCCGGGCAGACACAGCCACCTCCCCACGCCGCTCTCACGCTCCGTAACCACAACTGCCTATTTCACTCTGTCTAAAGGCAGGTTTTCATATGGCAAAACTGTTATAAATCCTCATTATCCTAAATAAAATTACAGCACTTTAAACATTTCCAGGGAGAACATTCTCTCTTCTAAACAACTACCTTAGCGAGTAATAGGAAGCAATATGGTTGCACTTGTGTCACAGTTGGAAGTCTTTTTAAACTGTCGCCCTGCTAGCAAACCAATTCTACATATTAAAATGAATGGATTGCTTATTTCAAGGGGAAAAATCATTTATAAAATCAAGACCATTATTAAGATACTGTGACTTATTTCCACTCCAGAGTGCACGAGAAACAGATAAATGCAGCAACCTATGCAGCCTGAAATGTCTTTTTTTTTGATGCCACAATTTTCTTTTTCAAATGAGTCATCCATGCGTACAAGTAAATTAAAAATTGATCTAGATTCCACATGCAAGGAGCTGAAGTTTTTACATGTTTCCATATTACAAACAAGTACAGAGCTTGCAAACATCTGGCTCCAGGCTTTTATTTCTGAGACAGAAGAGATCTCCCTCCTGCCCCCCCGCTCGACTCTGGCAGTGCCGGAGGTGAACACGCAGGATTTTGGCTGGGTGCTGCAGCCACACCCGACCCTGCAGCAGGTCACTCTGATTTCTAGGGGGGAACTGACTGACCTCCTCAGGAGTTGTCATCTTACTCCAGAATAACAACCTGCTCAGGCCATATAGCCTATTTATTCAGGACCCTTTAACAGATTAGTTGTTTGGATTAAATCTAATCAGAGGTTCAGTTAACACCCCACAGCAGGTTTGGGAGCATGCACCTTGTAGTCACTGAGTAAATTATAGGATCCCTATAATTTGATGAGAACATGTGGGCATTTTTCCACAAGCTCATAAATTACTGATTGCTTTTTGTAGGTTCCATTGATACTAATGTGTGCTTCCCTCCACGGCTCTGCCCCAGATTGTTGCTGGCACAAACATTGCCACTTGGAAACCCAGTAAATTACAGAAACATGTTTAATCATGAGGTTTAAAAACTTTGCACATTAATGATGGGGAAGGCTGCAGTTCTTGAGCTGCAAACAGCCTCGCCGTGGGTTGCCCAGGGCAAAAGGCTTCCAGCACAGATCCGCTTTCCAGTACAATGGCGTGGCTGGGATTAGCACAGGAGATCCCTCAGATGGGCTTTTCCCCTGTGAACCCTTACCCACCAGCATTTCCATTTTTGTCCTGCTTGGTCCCACTCCCCAAACCAGACAGCAGCCTCTGCACACACTGCACCTCGTGCAAACCTCATTTTAATGGAAAAGGCAGATAATAATAAAGCAATTTGCTGCTCAACTACGAAACTGCCAGTTTTGCTGTTGTCTTTTTTTTAATCATTGAAAATTTCTCTGTTAATTTCCAGCCATTTGTAGAATCCGTTTCCATAATTGCAAACCTGGATGGATTGTTTCTAGAAGTTGAACCATGGCTGATGCCAGCAGAACCTACGAACACATAAAAGCTTCAGTTTCTAATGTCACCATCAAGCCAAAAACAATTACACCCATTTGAATTATGGCAACCAATAAACTTAGATAATCACCATATGCAACATAACATTTTGGCACTTGAACTAAAAACTCTTGTAGACAACTATAGATTGCTGCTAATGTTGAGCGTTCTTGTCCTACCCAAGGCTGCCAATAGAAATGCCAAAGCTGCTGAATGCTGCTCATCCTCGTAATGTTGTCAGTGAATGGCACATTCACACAGCCCCCAATCCTCTCTTCCCAGGCATGGTCTTCTCCAGCTGCAGCTTAATTTCCTGTGACTTGCCTAATTACTGTAATTAAGGATTAATTGCCATTAATTATTCACACATAAGCTCATCGCAAATCATGGGGTAAATGTCTTATGAAAGCTGCCATACAAGCCATGTATAAACACACTGGGATGCTCCAGGCAGGAGAATCTATCACTCAGCCCTGAAGCAAATCTCTGTGCTTCTCTTACAAAAACAGCTATAACTCTCCGAAACTCGACAGTCTTCCCAGGTAAGCATTAGGTTACAGAGCATGTTTTCCTGTGGAAGCCACAACGGTTTTATTAGTACTATAAATGCTGTTTTATCTTTCCAACTGCTATTTTTATGTTTCCATTTTTATTCTACGGTGCTCAGTTTAGGACAAGCGTTTGCTGGAGGAGAAGCGCTGGCTGTGCACGCCCCGTGCGGGGCTCTGCAGTGTGACAGAGCTGCGTGCCAAGGACAGCCCGGCCTGCCAGGGGAGCCCCCGTGCTCCCACATCCCCAGCCACCTTTGCCAGCATTTGCACGCTGAGTGCTCAGCACTAAATACCCTCTGGGAGAGCAAACGTCCTGCCAGGCACGGCCAGGAAAACCCCAAAGCCCAGCAAAGATGCTGGACCTGACAGAAACAAACTGGGAGCGGCCATGGACTGAGCCCAGCGTTACCTGGCTGCCCTAGGCGTTCTTCTGCTTTACTGTGACTGTCTGCCATCCACCCTCAAAGCAACCTGAAGGGTGAAGCAGGTTTCTTTGTAAGTGCACCAACATGGGATGTCAGCAGCGTGGGCATCTGGTGCTGGCTGACCCACATGTGGCAACCAGAGGGGCACCAAAGCCAAGCCCCCTTCCCCAAAACAGTGCATGACTGTCAGCCTCCCAGTTCCTTCACTGCCAGGTTTGAAACTGTATGAATTTGATTTAACAGAACAAACTGCATTGTTGGGATGTGTTGTGCCAGGAGTCAAGGAGATCCTACATCAACGCTTGTGTTACCACTGAAACACTGCCCCAGGAAATTTAAGTGTACGCAGGCAGAATGTTGCTCTAATTGTTATGTTAGTACCTTCTGCAGCAAATTAATGCATGAAACATTTTCATTTCGGTACATAAGTTTGTGTGTCTGAGTTAAACATTTATGTTAATGGACCTTCTGGCAGATCTGTAATGTTTCAAATACTCTTGTAGAACAGCTTTTTCTAAATACATCATTTAGCAGTTCTTTCCCCATTTTCTACCTGATCTGGGGGCATGCAGGAAGAGAAACTATTTCACAGTTTTAAAAACCTCCTGCTTGAGTAACTACAAACTCAGTTGCATTCAGGCAAGGTAGCAATTATGCCTGCACTGCCAACAGCGATGTAGGATTGTATTAAAAAAAAATTAAATAAAAGGCACACTAATAGCCAGCATATGCTGCAATCATAACGCCCTGCATCAGCACACCGTGCTCCCCAGCCAGCACGCTGCCAGCACCCATGCCACAGCCCATGGGCCACCCAGCACTGAGCTGGACTGTGGGGCTGTGCGTGGTGCTGGGGCTGTGCTGGTGCCAGGGCTGTGTGTGGTGCTGGGGCTGTGCTGGTGCCAGGGCTGTGCGTGGTGCTGGGGCTGTGCTGGTGCCAGGGCTGTGTGTGGTGCCCAGTGCCGCGTGCGCAGAGCTGCCCGGGGCTGCCCTCTCGCCCAGCACGGCTCCTGGACACTGCCACCACTCCGGCTGCCCTAGGAGCCCTGGACTGATCTCCATCCTGTGACTCTGACAGGAGGGCACGCACACGGTGTTGGCATGGCTGCCAGGACCCTGGAGCGTGCCAGGGCACAGCGCTGCGGGGCACGGAGCGGGGAGGGTGCCCTCCGACCCTGCAGGTGCCCATCAGGCTGGGGGTGATGGGCATTTCTGTTTGCTGGGGACACGTGCCAGGACATGGCTTGGGAGGGGTGAGGGCTGCCCCAGACCCTCCCCAGCCCATGCCAAGACCTCTCAAATGTACGAATGGGTCTCAGCCTATCCCAGTGCCTGGGGCTGCCTGTGGCCCTTGTCCCACATGGCTGCTCACTGCTGGTCCCTCCTAAATTGGTATTTCCCTTTCTCTGGCCACCTTTTAACTGAGGCATCTGCCAAGCTCTGCCATGTCCCACTCCATTTATGGCCTACCAGCTCCTATGACCTGAGCAATTAGGATTTATGTGTTAATTGGAGTAAATACAAAGAGGGGAGTCATAGCTATAAATTCCCAAGTGCTGTTGAGGAAGATCCTTAGCAGAGCAGTGCTGAGCCCAGCATGGCTGTGCACCACAGTGCAGGGCACAAGGAGGAGTGGGCAGGAGAATGCCCCTGCAGCCAGTCTGCCCCAGCCTGGGGCACTACCCTGACCCCAGTTCCCATCTTCCTGGGCCACATGGCCAAGGATGGCAAAGGCTTTCTTGGAAAGTAGGCAGGCAGTGCTGAGCAGAAGTGCAAAGCAGACCCTGCTTGGGTGTGAGTTAATGTTCCTGAAAATGCCTGGAGTAAGACCAGGTTTTACAGCCACAGGCAGGGCCCAGGGAAGGCACACATGAGGAAAGGTCGCTGCCAAAGGCCCGAGCACGGACTGCACATGGGGATGAGCCATCCCTGTCCCTGCTGCCTGCTCAGCTCCACAGGGTCTGGGGGCCAGGAGCTGGCTGGGCTCTGGGAGCTGGGCTCTGGTGGATTCAGGCTGGGCTCTGGGAGCTGGCTGCTGCTCCAGCAGGAAGGGACCCTCAAGCTGCCCAGCCTGGCACACACGGAGTCAACCAACAGCTGCTGCACCGAGGGCAGCCAGACCTGAAACTTCCCCCAGCTCCCAGCCCACTGTCCCCCTGAAAACAGTACCTGCAAAAACGGCAACTGCTCCGACAGAAGCACCATTATGCTTGAAATAGGTGGCTAAATATTACACAGTAAAAGCATTTCCACTCTTGAATTAATTACATTTCACTTCCCCCCCTTCGTACATAAAGGCTTTCACTGTCCAGCAAAGGCGTCCTCCTGTCCCCGGCAGATATGAAATTTGGCAAGCCTCATTTATCCTGAAATTTATAATTCAACAGATATTTCTGCTAAAGCTTCTTGATAACATTGCAACAGAAATGCAAGTCTTAATTCCTGGGCATGGGAGGCTGTAAATGCAAAAGATACTCTTTTTTTAATTCTGCTTTTAAATCTTACACTCTGCATGGTTTCCAAATCAGTTTAAACTTTCCTGGAAACTTTTATAATAAACAGTCCTGCTCCATAATTTGATGTTTTTAAATGAAAGCATCCAAGCTAATCTATACAAATTAACAGATGTCCTCCTGAAACAGTTAGAAACAAAGAAATGCAGATGCGAACATCATCAGCATCCAAATGAGCTTATTGTAGGACCCTTTAAGGCACATCTGAGCAGAGCTCCAGCCTGTACTCTACCTTTCAACTTGCAAATGACAGTGTCACCAAACACTGTCCTTCCATCAATCAAGCTGGGTCATGAATATACAAAAGGCAGCCGAGAAGCTGGCTACCTCCTGCAGTTCAACTTGCCCTAATTATCTGGGCCTTTCTTTTTGTTCCTGGAAGGGTGCACTCCCAGTCAGCTGCTGGGCAGCCCCGGGCTCGTTGCGGGAGGTTCCGCACACTGACCCTCCCGCGGACAGCCAACGCACGGGAAATGTGAGCACCAAATGTCATCTTTCTTATTCATCATTATAAAACTTCCCTCCCCTTTCAAAATACCAATCTGCTGCCATTTTCAGACCCTCCCCCGCACCCCTCCAAGCTGTCATTCCCAGCGCTCGCTGCCAGTCGAGTGAATTAGCATCCTAACTGATGTGCTGTTATTCTCCCGTGCAGCCCTCGATGCGGTAACTAATGACCTCCCCCCAGAAAATCCAGCCGGCCGCCAGCTCCGGCTGCTCCCTCCCGACGCGGGAGCCGGAGAGCCGGGGCCGCCCGTAGGGAAGGCTTTTCCTGGGGACATCGCCTCCCGAGCAAATCGGGGCTAAGGCGGTGCTGCCGTGTGCCCGAGCCCGCCGGGGGCAGGGTCCGGGCCGGCCCCGGGACTGCTCTGGCGGGAGAGCCGGGCAGCGGCCGGGCCGAGCCCAGCATCCCCTGCTGCCGGGCCGCGCCGAGCCCTGCATCCCCTGCTGCCGGGCCGGACCGAGCCCAGCATCCCCGCTGCCGGGCCGACCGAGCCCAGCATCCCCTGCTGCCGGGCCGGGCCGAGCCCAGCATCCCCTGCTGCCGGGCCGGACCGAGCCCTGCATCCCCTGCTGCCGGCCTGCTGCCGGGCCGGGCCCGCATCCCCTGCATCCCCTGCTGCCGGGCCGGACACGAGCCCTGCATCCCCTGCTGCCGGGCCGGGCCGAGGCCTCCCCTGCTGCCGGGCCTGCTGCGGCACCGGCCCAGCATTGCGGGCCGGGGCCCCCCCCTGCTGCCGGCGGACCGGTGCATCCCCTGCGGCCGGGCAGCAGATGCTGCCGGCGACCGCCCTGCCGCTGCCGCCAGAGGAACCAGGGCACCCAGGGGCTGAGGGGACAGTGCCTGGGACAGACCCTGGGCTGAGGCACAGACCCCGCCGTGCCCCAGGGCTGTGACCTGGAACCCTTCAGCTTTGTACCGAGTTCAGCTCTTAGCAATTAGTTCCTGTCCTAAAGGACATTTTACATCTCTTGATGCAGACAAAGAAGGAAAGCTCTCCGGCCTGTCCCTGGGGACACAGCCATGTCTGGGAGGGCAGCACCCAGCTCCAGATGCCATTCCCATGGTGAGGAGCAGGAGTGACCCACGGGGCAGGAGCACCCAGGGACGTGCTGGCCCTGCAGCCAAGGGGGCACCTGCCCTGGCATGATGCGGGGTCATTGTGACAGACAGGGGACAGTCCCCAGAGGAGGAGCAGGGGCTTCACAAGTGGAGGCCCAGATCAGTACGTCCTGGTGCCCACACAAGGCCACAGTAGTGTCATGCCCATCTGCGCCCCTGCTCTGGCTGCTGCGCCACGCTGGTGTCCCAGACCCTTGTCACCCTCTGTCCCAGACCCCTGTCACACCTGGCACAGCAGCCTGGCCTGCCCCTGCCCCTCAGCCCTGCACTGGGAAGGGGTTCCCAGATGTAAAAGGAATTTTGAAACTGAAAGGCAATTCATGTAAGTGAAATACTTCCATGCCTGAAATTCCCTGTAGGACCCCAGAAACTCTAGAAACATGAAGCAGAGAAGAAATCTTCAAATCCCTCTTTTGGAATTGAAATCACTTTATAGACTACCAGAGGTGGAATAAATGTGGGAGGAATTTTAATGACTGCAGGTATTTCCTGCCTATGAATGATTGCCACCGGGTGAGAGGATTGATCTGGGGATGGGAGCACCCAGAGTGGACAAAGCCCTCTGACCCACCCTCCAGCCACTGCTCCCCAACCTTGGCCACCCTTGGCCAGCCCTGCAGTGTTCCAGGTCTGGTTTTGGTGAGCCCCACTGGGCACAGATAACCCAGCCCTGCAGTGGCATCAGGATCAGCCCTCTCCAGGAGCCATGCAACACCTACAAAAGAGTTTTGTCCACAGACAGAAGAGCTGTGACCCCACGGTATCTCCTCTGTCGGGGCATCAGTGGGCACTGAGCATCCCCACACATCCTTTCTCAGAGCTGCCTGCAGAGCAGCAAAGTTAGGGAAAGTTACTCCTGGAAATGACCTTTAGAAGGACAATTTATCACATAGAAATGAAAGCAAAAATAAAATCTGCATCCTTAATTTCTCTTTCCTTTCAAAGCTGGGTCTCTGACTCCACAAACTGTGTTATATATGTTTACATTTCTATAAAAGCAAGTGTTCCTTGGAAGAGCAGCGAGGTAATTCACATTTGCATCATGTGTAGCTATGATAAATAATAAATATGGAGCTGATAAATGGTACTGTGCAACTGGAAGACCTATTTTTTATTGAATGGCTGACTAAATACTCATGTAAAAGTCATAACTTGATGCTTCCTTTACCCTGGGGCTGCAGTAATTTATTGTTGTAATTTATATGCACTGCCTTGGTGAGGGGACAGTTTTAGCCCAGCCCAGGGACTGTCCTGTCCCTTTGGGTGCAGGAGGGGTCCCAGGGGATGTGCAACAATCAGAGAGGTGTGATGGGTCAAACCGCGGTGTTTGGGGTGAGATGGTGCCAGGAGAGCAGGGGAAGGCTGAGCACAGAGTCACCCCTGGCGCCCGTGGAGCTGTGGGGCAGTGTGTGGTGCATGGCTCGTGGCCATGACACAGCAGAGGGACTGTCCTTCCCGGGACCCCAGCGTGGGGTGACCCACGGGAGGGGTCTCAGCACCACCAAATGCACATGGTGCTCTCACACCGTCAGTTTGTTCTCCAGACAAGCACAAACACCCCCGTGCACACACACCTGCACATCCCAGCATGGCCCCAGGTGAGAGCAGGAGTCTTGCCCCCATCCCAGGGCTGGCCCTCTCTCATGGAGTGGGATTTCAAGCCCGCTGGGATCAGGACATTCCGGCTGTGCCCACCCCACACTGGCTTCACTGGCAGCCTGGAAACTGTGACTGGAGCAGGAGAAGTGAGGTCCATAAAGCAGAGAGCTGCTGCCCGGGCTGGAGACAGCAGCAATAAATCCTGCTGTGTACAATGGCTCAAACTTGTCTCTAAAAAATGTCCAGAGAAAAAACTCACCCCTGCCAAAACACGAGTGGGCTCCATCGCAGCTAACAATCAACAGGATTAATTGGAGAAGGAATTTAAGAAATCTATTTCAGCAATATTGTGCCTTTGATAATTTAGAGGCAGCCATGATACCACGATTTGTACATGACAGTCATATGAAATAATAAACCTTGCTAGCTATAAACATTACCAAATTCTGACACTATTGATTTATTATGTCTAACAGTGACATCAAACCGAACAACTGACAGAAACAATGTTACAGCTTTAAGAGCAGTTTGTCAACGATTAATTCTGCCAAACGGGGTTTAGTTTTATGCTGGGACTGCTTGTCTAGCAGTTGTCAATCCAAGCAAAAATTACTACTGCCACACGTCTGCTCCCGCCAGCCCGAGGCGCCGCTCCGCTAGCCCTCATTACCCCGATCACCGCGAATACAGATGCAGGGCCAGTCCCTATTTAATATGCGTGTTAATTATGCAAATTATTAATTGGGCTGGTGCTTGAGGACTTGTGTTTATGCCCAGATTAGAGTCAATAACTGTATCACACAGCATTTTAAGCCTGACCTGTGACAGAAATAAAGCTGTGCTGAAGGCGCCGTGTTCTCTGCGGCTGCTCGGGGCGGCGGCGAGGCTGCGGCACCACACGAGGACCGGGACCGGGATCCCTCCCGTCGGCACCTGCCTGGCACCACGGCCTTGTTGGCTCCCAAACACATCCTCATCACGCTCCCGACCTTTGCCAGGTATTTTACAGCCATTTTCTCTTCCAGCAGGAAGGTGGGTTTGTGCTACTGCTATTGCACCGTCAATACAAAGCGTGTGACACAATGTTATACACTGTAAATTTGTTTGATTTTTAAAAATCAAATACGTTTAAAGGTGCAAAGATCGAGGGTGAAGCTACGAGGCTTTTCCAATTAAAATTTACAGCAGACAATGTTATAAATTTTATACAGTTGTAATGCTGGCTGCAGTTGTGCTGAAATGGGAACTATTGATCAGCCTGATTTCCCAGGATACAAGAGGGGGAAACAAGGTATTGCACCAGCAGAAACAAAACTTTCATTTGTAAAGCCTTCTATTATACTTTACTGCCCTCATTTGGTTCCAGATGCATCTCTCTTAGCAGGAGAAATAAGGTCACAGCCTCTTCCCCAAAGAATACGGGAGCAGAGGAGGTGAAGGGGAGCTCCACAACAGCCCCACACCGCGGCTCTGCCGGCTCACCCAGCACGGGACGGGGCCAAGGGGCCAAGGGCAGTGGCACAGGGGTCACCCGAGCCCCCGGACCCACACCCAGCGTGCCCAAGGAGCCCCAAACACAGCACAAGGGCTGTGGGTCAGGAGGTGTCTCCAGTAAGGGAGAGATTTCCAGACACATCCAGCCCGATTCCCAGTTGGAAGCAGAGGATGCCTGGATGGGAAGAGGCCACCCAGGCCAGTGGTGTGGAGGCACTCACTGGGGCCAGCCCATGTGCCAGCTCTGGTTTACAGCCCCACCACTCCATGCTGGCCATGACTGCCCCTCCTCACCACAAAAACTGAGGGAAGAGCCCCAGCAGGCAGTACTCACCCAAGGTGCTGGTGCTGCCATGGGGGCTGGCCTCGGGCACACCCAGGGACAGGTCCTGGGGACATGGATCTGGGGTGGGCAGTGTCCCACGGCACCAGGCTGCTGCCAGGGCAGCTCGTGTGGCCACGGGGGCAGCACCCTGAGGTGCCCCAGTGTCCCCCACAGAGCAGGTACCCGGAGGCATGGTCACCACCCTGGCATGGCTGGCCTCCTCTTCTCCCTCAGCTTTTAGTACGATCCATTCCACATATGGTCCATTCTCTGTGGACACCACAACTGTTTTTAAGGGAAAGTCTGGCACCGACAGCACTTCTGCCTGGCCAACAGCTCTGTTAGTCCTCACTCAGAGAATTTACATATGAATCAATGCCACCTTCACACTGAAATATGATGTTCTCGTTCAGTTAGACATTTTCTGCATTTCTTGCTTCACTGCAGCCCCATGGTTGTGCCAGACCCTGGGCACTGAGGTTTCTAGGAACACTCATGCTGACTCCCATGCAAGGATGCTCCTCACCTGGGTTCCCCCACAGCCACCATCACCTTCTCCAGGACAGGGTACCCACCACAGGGTGCTGGGACACCAACACTCATCACATCCTGCAGCAGTGCCAGGAAGAGCCATGGTCCCTGTGAGCCACTGGCTGCACCCAGTGCTGCCCGGTGAGCTAAAACCTGCGTGTCACCCTGCCTGAGAGCAAGTGAATCCAAAACACAAACAACAAAGCCAGAGCTAAGTTAAAAGGACAAAAAAACCACACAATGGATGATCCCAATAATGGGAAAAGATAACAAAGCCCCTGGATCCCAGCATCTGGCACTAAATGCACTTCTCTGTAAACTGAATGGCGGCTCCCAAACTGCGCCAAGCATCACTCCTCTGCCAAGGCAGTAAACAGCTTTTATCAGCAATAATGATGGCATAATCCCAGCTAAAAAGGAAAGTAACATATGGCAGCAGCCCTCCAAACCCCATCCCGACAAAGTAGGGGGCATTTTTATTACAGCGTCCACTTGCAGAAAACCTGCCAGCCTCCTTCTCTCTTTTCTCCTCTTTTTTTACAGGTTATCATCTTCGCTGTTTGAGCCGAATGTGGCATTTGGGAGTTTTAAACTAATGAGTTCATTTTTCTAGGAAAAAAAAAAAGAAGAAAAACAGAGGGAGCTTCGATAGACAGGAGAGACAGGATACCCAGAACTGAGAGGCGACACTGAGCCCAACCAGGCTGGGGAAAGGAACGTTCAGGCCTAACACAGGGATGGGAAATACACTCTGCAAAGGGGCCACGCTATTTCAAATACTGTACACAGTTTAGGCTTAAGTGTGATGCAGTGTTTGGAAAACAAACACGTGGGAAGGAATAACTCAGCCCTGACGCAATGTTTTTCTCTAATGATGTGAAATGTTACATAAGAGTACTGCTAATAGGTCAGGTGTAAAGCAGGGCAAATTCTGTTTACAAGCTGATTTCAGAATCAAAATGAATCTAACATTATTAACCTTTTTTAATGGCCGGCATCCTCATCTGTATTTGCAGATGTAATATTCCCAAAACTGATTTTAAGGCCAGCTGTGTATTTATCAAGAGCAGAGTGAGACTGTGTGAAAGGCATCAGCTGGACAATGGAGAGTTGGTGCCACATGGCCTCACCTTTAATTGATAGAGCAGACACTTGTTTTCACTTTATGATTCGCTGAAATACCATCTCCAAGTAAAGAACAGACTCCAGTCTCACTTTGGCTCTGCAATCTCATCACGCAATTATTTGAAAACATTACAATTTGCTAATTATCATGCTAATTATTTTGCCCTATACGTTTGCCATCATGTTGTACAATTAAACCCAGAGCCAAAGCTTTGTTTGCACCACACAAACAGGGCTGTGGTTGGGAACAAGAGGGGAAAAATGGAGGAATGCACTAATATTTTTTTGACATCTTTACCTATAAATATTTTTTCAGACTGAAAAATGTATCTAATAGCCCCACTCGCTGATGTGCACTGCAGTTTACCACAGTGTCTATATTTCTGTTGTCAGTTTTACAGTATCTCCCTTCATTAAACCTATCAAGTTTTCCTTTTGATCATGCAACCAAGGCCAGAAGACAGATATCTTCCTGGAACAGAGCAGTCTGCCAAGTCTTTCACAAGCCCAGCTTTAACCTCCCTATTGATTTTCTCAACACTGCAGCCATTCATTGTTTGTGACATTTGGCTGTCGGCTCTTTAACACCCTTCAACCAAATCAATTTCATATTTTTGTCAATGCCCTGCTAGAGGATGAGCAGAATGGGAAGAGACTTAGCATGATTTAGAATGTTGATTTTCTAGAGCGGTTTTATCTGTAGTTTTTACAAGCCTTATAAAGTTAATTCAACATGTTTATTTAAGCATATGCAATAAATTGGGAAAGAAGCGCTACCAGAGTTAAGTTTCAAATTCCCCAAATCTAATTCATGGAGGAAACTAAATTATTTTATCAATGTCAGTAAAAACAAATGTGCCGCCATCCTGCTCCCTCCAAACCCAAACCACAAGGAGGCAGGTCCCTGCCCAGCCCAGACGCAGGGGACTGCTCGCACACAAGCACAGCCTCAATCCAAGAACGCAGTCCAGCGGGTGCTGCTGTGATGGGACTGGCACCCCCGGCCATGGGAAGGACAGGCCCCAGAGTGCTGAGATGGAACCTCCCCATTCAGCCCCAGCTCCGTTGCTCTCCAAGCCAAACCCGTCATGCTGGCCCACAGCCAGACCCCGGGGTGCCTTTTGGGGACTGAGGATGCTCATGGCCAGGCTGGGCTTCCCTGTGTTTCCAGCCAGGCCAGAGATGTGCCAAGGCTCACACACATGGCCCCAGAGCGTGCCCAGCCCCCAGGCAGCAGAAACTGTGGTGGGGATCATTTCACACGACGTTTTCACCTGACAGACCAGCGGCATTAAATGTGGATTAGCAGCCTGGCAGCCTGAGCAGCTCCTTCGGAGCCAGTAGCTGCACGGTGTAAATATGTATTTAGGGCATTGCAGGCTCCCAGGCCGCGGCTCCTGCCCGCACACCTGGATCCAGGGCAGGCACTGCTGGGGGAGCACTCCCTGCCTGCAATGGCCTGAGCTGGTCTGTGTGTGTGTCCACACATCCCCTCACCCGGCTGGTGTCATCCTCAGCCCTGGGAGCCACGTCCAGGGAGGACAGAAATGCTCTTGCCAAGCAGGACGAGGGAGGTGTCCCCTGTCCTGGCCCAGCACAGAGGTCACAGTCCCACACGCGCCCCAGCTCCTGGGGAGCAGGGACTGTCCTTGCAGCCTTCCCTCTATTTTTAACTGCTGATAAATTGGAGAGACTCTTGGTTAAACCGTGTGGGTGTCAAGGACGTGGAGGACGGTGATGGCAGCAGCTGACACTTCATTACATCAGAGATGCAAGCGGGAGGGGACTCCCGTGTCCCCAAGGTGGCCGGAGGGGGCGGCCGGGGCTGTTCTCAGGGTGGCAGCCCCATGGTGCCACAGCACACACCCCAGTGCAGGGTGAGGGGCTGTGCCCCCTGGCCCAGCAGCTTTCTGGAGATGTCCCCCTTTGTGGGCAGGAGACAGCCCCTGCACGGCTCCCCTGGCTCCATCCCTCGGCTGCTCAAACCCCCTGGGACAGGGGCTGGGGGCCTGCCAGCACCACACCTCACTGTCTGTGGGAAAAGGCCTGATGAGAAATGAATTTGAAAAACCAATTGTAAAAAATAGTTTTAAAGTCTCTCAGCCTTGCCCCCGGGGAAGGAGGACATGGTGTGTTTAAAATACTGTGCTTAAAATAAAAAATATTCTCCATGCTGGCAACCTATTTTGCTGGGTTCCTGATATTGCTGTTTCCAAGACCACGAGTGCGCCAGACCCCCTCCTCCCCAGGGACACCACGGGACAGGAGAGCCAAGGTTAAAAATAAAGCTTTCAGCATGGTTTCCCAGCCTGGCATCCTTCAGAGGCACACTGCACCCAAACCAGCCTCTGCTAAACCTCTGCTGATGGAGGGATGGGATGGGATGGGGTGGGATGGGATGGCATGGCATGGCATGGCATGGCATGGCATGGCATGGCATGGCATGGCATGGCATGGCATGGCATAGCGTGGGTAGGTGGATTCCCACACATGGAGCCCAGAGAAGGGAGCAGGAGCACAGTGGGCAGACCAGCTGCTGCTCTGAGGGACCCCAACATCTCTGTCCTGCAGCTGAAGCGAGAACAGGACCTCACATGGCTCCCAGCCCCTGGGATGGCCGTGGTGGATTCCCCAGGACAGCCCAGCCCGGGGGCACAGGAGCCCCCGTGGATCCTGCCCAGGCTCCCCAAGCTCCAGGGGGACTCAGCCTTTCCAGGCTTTTAACCTGAGCCCTGGCACCTTCGGTGAGTCTGCTCTGACACCATTTCCCAGTGCCTCCGCACCAACAGCGGCACTAGTCCAGCGGAGAAGCACAGCCTGTGCAAACCTAGAGGGCTGGCCCTGGCTCAGTGATTGTGGCTGCACAGCTGGCACCAGCTGAGGACCTGCCCCAGGCTCAGAGGGGCCTGGCTGGGGCTCCAGCCCTTGGTGGTGTTTGCTCAGAGCTGCCTTTTAGTGTCAGCGTGAGGAAACGCACACAGACTTCATTCTTTTAGAGCAGCGGCTTTCAAAATTATAGCAAAAACCTGTCCAGACTTCAGTGGAAGAATTGAAGGATCAAATGATGAGCAAAGGGGCCTGTGAGGAGAAGCGTTACCTGTCCCTATCCCCTGACACCTCCCCTGCCCACAGCTGGGACCATTATGCCAAAATGTCCCTTATCAGATGGGCCTCCAGGCAGGAGACAGGCTGCTCCAGCACCGGGATCAAGGAGCTCCCAAAATACCAGAAATACAATGGAAAGCGTTTTTCATGCCCAATGGAGCAGCAAAAGAGCAGCCTGAAAAATGCATTTTAATATATTTACTATCTTTTTTAGTTTTGTAGACCAGATAGGAAGAGGGAGAATTTCTTGCCACAGCCCCAGAATATTCTGCTATTCCCCTGTTGTTTTACTGTGGGATTTTTCCTACTATGCCCCAATATACTCATTTTTTCAGCCGTAGTGTGTTTGCTTTGATGATGCCTTAACCTAGAAATAGTCTGCAGTTGTTTACCCACTGGTAGAGCTTCAAATATTATATTCTCACATTTTTAAATCAGTGCAGACACCTGAGACAAAAAGTGTCCCAAAAGCTGCCTACAAGAGCTACATGCTGGTCACTCTTTCTTGTCAAGGTTGATTTATTGCCTCCTTGCTGTTCAATTTCACATTTTGTCCTCATCATATCCGTGGCTCATGATCATTCTAGGCTGACCCTTGTAGGGCAGGCAGGGAATATTGATAAAACAATTATCTGTTAGCCGTTCATTTGATTTTCCATTTCAATTACGGATTGCACGAGGCAAAAGGAAAAAGATTGCATCATTGATTTTTCTACCTTACAACAGTAAAGAGTTGCTTTGATGGTTATAAAATGAATGCAACTCAACCATGCTTTTAAAGGTCATATTTTTTGTTTTACTATATTTCTTAAAAGCCTTAATATATGCAACTGTACGGGGGGGAATGCCCATATCATCAGCTTGGATAACCAGATACAAAGCGCACGCACCCAGAGAAACACGGGTAAAACCCCTGCTCCAATGCATTTACAATAAATCTGATCTTCCCCAGCAACGCCCCGGCATCGCTCGGGAGCCCAGCGCCGGCCCCTCCTCGCCTGGGGCCGCCGGGGCTGGGCAGCGGCGGCTGCGGGCATCGCCGGGGCCGTCCTGCCGGGGAAGCCGTGCCGTGCCGTGCCGTGCCGTGCCGGGCCGGGCCGTGCCGGGCCGGGCCGTGCCGGGCCGTGCCATGCCGGGCCGTGCAGGGCCGTGCCGTGCCGTGCCGTGCCGTGCCGTGCCGTGCCGTGCCGTGCCGTGCCGTGCCGTGCCGGGCCGTGCAGGGCCGTCCTGCCCGGGGAGCCGTGCCGTGCCGTGCCGTGCCGTGCCGTGCGGGGCTACGGCCGCGGTGCCATCCCTGCGCAGGAAGGCAGGGGATTCAGACGTTCAGACGTTCAGACCGTGCCGTGCCGTGCCGTGCCGGGCCGGGCCGCGCCGCTCCCGCGCAGCCATGCGGGACGGTCGCGCTGCGGCGGGAGCGCGGCCGAGCCCGCGGCTCCATCACGGTTCAGCGCCCGGCACCGCTCCGGGGGATTTTCACATGGCCGAGCCTCGGAGAAGTTCAGCCTTTGATCAAGGTTTAGCGCGCCTGGAGTGGCCGCGGAGCAGGAAAGGGCTCCCATTTTCTGTGTCACAGGGTGCCAGCGCTGATCTCCTCAAAGCCCCAGAGTTTTCTTCCAAGACTGGATTACGCTCAGCAATTAAGGTAATGAACTGGCTGAGGTAACAAAGCATAATGATCTCTTTTGTCCTCTGAATGCTTATGAACTCGCTCCCTCACAATAGTCTGGAATGCAGAGCTTTCTCCAACACCGGGGCTTAAAACTGTGTAAAAATGATTACTTCCATTATGCCTTCATGGCTTGACATTTTTAATTTAAACACCTGTAATATTTAAGAATACTTCTCAGAACCCAAATACCCACTCTCAAAGAATGCTAGCTTACATTCCTGCAATATTTTGACATCTTATGAGTATTATTTTAATGCCTGAAAAGATAATGTGATGAATCCATTGCAAATATATCAAAATATGTGTATAGAGGACTGTTGCTCGCGTTTTGTTTGAAAACAATGGATTTTTCAAAACAAGGCACAACAGCTGAGCGAGCAGTCAGCGTTTCATCAGGCACTCTGTCGTGTCAATAAGGAACCACATTGTCTGGGCATATGTGCAAATGCAACACAACTTTTGCTCCAAACCAGCCCTTTTCTGAGATATCAAACCCTGCCGTGCTCACTGCCACCCCTCCCAGCACAGGGTGTTTTGATGCAGCTATTTCACTTTTTAAAAGCATTTACTTAAGGTTTTATTTATTTATTTTGAAACATCTGGCTACTAGTTTTACATTTTTCTCAAATTTTTTGCATGATATAAACCTTCTGCACTGCAGAATCTGCTGCACTCTGATCTTTCATCTTAACACATTTCCAGCCCCAAATTTCACTTCAATCTCACCTCATCTCTCCATACTACATTAACCCCTGGCAATTGCCTTCCAAATGACCCCATTAAGCTGTAATTGCCTCAGCAGGCCTGCACTTTCGCTTGTAATTCTGTACCTCTCATCTCCCAGACGTTCTCTCAGCATCATTTCGTGTTCTGGCTCCCTTCACTGAGCTCAGCTTATGACCTCGCTGCACCATGGCCGAAATGACTACTAAAAGCATAACAGAGACGGAATTCCATTACTTATTTTTAAAAGTTCTCTGGTGCCCTAATGTAATATTCTTTGGGGATTGTTGTCAAGGATACCGAGCACCAGCCATTAAAACCTTTTGTTTCCCAAGGCATTCCATCTTTTATTAATAAATAAAGATAAAGAGAAGCTCATCCACCCTCCACAAAGTCAGCGTGTGTTTGCAAAGCCCTGGTTCGGCTCTAAGCCTCGCTGTGCCCCCGGACGTTACCCGGAGCAGGGGAGGGCAGGCTGGCAGCTCTGCCCAGCTCCGGGGCTGCCGTGCACAGAGAAATTAAACCATTGCGGATGATTCTGCAGGAGCAGCTCAGCACAGCTACGCTGCCTTTAGCATATGCTGCCGCTGTACCCGGAATGGAAATGAGAGCCGAGGTCCGAGCAGCCTTTTGTGGCCACCACGGCGAGAAGGAGGAAAACTCACACTGTCATATCCCACTGTCAGGGCTAACAGTCTATCAAGGATAATGGGAATCCCCAACGGGGGCGAACAAAACAGCATGGAAAAAGCTGGCTAATCCTTTAACCGGGTTTGTGGCTCAAATGTGTTAAAGAGGAACCTCCCGCTCCCGGCTGTTGTGAGACGGCCAGGAGACATATATTTCAGATTGAAAATTAATTGGTGCTGGATCCAAGCAAGCCTTTGCAGCAAGCAGTAACCTTTTCATTTTATGGTCATGACACTGAAATATTAAGAGCCCTCTTCTCCCATAAACTATATAAACAGAGGCTCTCTGAAAAATGGAGGTAGTTTTTTCTGTGGCAGAGAAGGAGTTTTACCCTTAATTCATACTAAAACCTGGGGCTGAGGCTGCATGGGGCAGGAGATTCCTGCTCAAGGGGCACCGGTGCCCAGGGGGCTCTCCCAGCCCCAGGGGGATGAGGTGCCCCAGGTGCAGCAGTGGAGCTGGGGCCATCTGAGCATCCTGCTCAGCAGGGCTGGCTTGGCACCGCCAGCAGAGCCAGAGGTTGCCACATGTGGATCACGTCCTGACTTGCTCCCCGCCAGGGGAGAAGCTGTGGGGCCAAGGGAGGCTGTGCACACACAGGGACAGGGCAGCAGAGGGGCCCAGCAGAGCCTGGGCAGTGCCTGTGACCCGTGGGGTGACCTCCTGCTCAGGACTCCCTGCTCACAGCCCCAGCCTCGGGCAGTGTGTCACAAGGGTCCTCCCTGCACACCTGACCTGTGACCTGCTCCTTCAGCATCTGCTGCTCCTCACCAGCAGGGACAGCGCTGGAGCCATCAGCTCCCAGCTGATCAGGAGATCCCTATGCTTTGGGTTGATTCTTTAACCCTATTTGTGGCAGTAATGAGTGCACATGGATTTTTAGCCAAGAAATACATTTTATCCAGGATTCTCAACTAAAAGCAAGTTCTTGAAAGCTTTTCACTTCCGCTTGCCAGAAGGATGGAGAAGGTCAGCCTCTATGGGCATTTGCATGTCCGTGGTGTCAGGAGGTGACACTGCACACGGGAGCAGGACTGAGGCCACTGTCTATTCCTCTGCCAGCCCCACACAGACACCCCAGCGCTGTCACTAAGGCAGAACAGGGTCTGTGAATGCTGTCCTGCCACCCCAAAGCCACCTCCCTGAGCCGTCCTCCATGGAGGTGAGATGATAAAATCAGTCTAATCGCTGAGCTGCTCCAGAGGTCCCAAAGGAGATAAAACATAACCGGGAACTTGTCCACAAGAGGATGGTTTCTGCAGGCAGATGCCTGGGCCTGGCTCTTTCCTCTGGCTGCATGTGAGCCACATGTGAGCCACATGCTGCAGCAGCCTCACGCCTTAGGCTGTTTTTATTCTAAACACCAGGCAGGAAATTTTCATTTCATGCATCACTCACGTTTTGTCCTGATTCTGCGAAGTCAGGTCTTGCACTGAAGGTAAAGCCTGGAGGAAATCAGATTGATTCGGAGTTGCTATTGTTTGGAATTCCAGTCTGGGCTCATTGGGCACTGATTTTGTTTGCTTTCAGCAAAGCTTGTGGTACTGGAGTACAGAGCTGAGACAAGCAGCTGAATGAAGTCAATCCGCGTACTTCAGTTATTTTTGTTTTCTTTAAAATGAACTCTGATTTCATCACATTCTGCCCATCTGTAAAACCCAGATAATGCCATTTTTGTCAGCATCCTGAGGAAAGATTATCAGCCCCACCAGAAGCCATGATCAGCACATCTGGGTCTGTCCTGGTTCCATTTTAAGCACTGGGATCACCTGTACCTGTGGCTCTGCACATGCTGAGACTCCTGGAGCACTGAACATCACCTGCGCGTGCACAGCACGTGGCACCCAGGGCACTGAGGTGATGACATGCACCTTTCACACAGCACTTGACTTTGCTCACTATCAGCTAAAACAGGACTGAACCCTGACCAGAATCTCTTGGGCTTTTCCATGCAGAGGTTACAAATACCTTGCCAAAAACACCACTCAGAAATGTTACAAATACACAAAGAGGTGAAATCACTAAAGATAAAGCACCTCCAGCTCCCAACTTTTGCAATATTTCATGTTTGTCTGGTTACTGGAGTAACCATGAGTTAGAGAGACACTTCATCGCCATCTCCAGAGTTCTGGACATGTCTAATGAAAACAGCAAGTCATGAAACATCCTGCACCATCAATGCCACAGCCGAGGCAACTCTGAAAAATGAGTTGTTCTTCTCATATTCCATATTCTTCTCATATTCTCATATTCTCTGTCTTCCCAGAGAAAAGAACTAAACTAAGTAACTCCATGCTCTATATACTCCTGTGCAGGAGCTCCCCGAGCCCCTCGAGTGAGGCAGAGCGAAGGGAACAGCAGCACTCACTGCCAGGCTGCCCTGGCACACACAGCCAGAGCTCTCACTGTGAGGGCACACTTGCCATTTTCACAGGGGAAAATAAACACACTGCATTGCCTCTCCTTGAACCTTGCAGCAAGTGAGACCCCCTGTTTCACCAAAGCCATTGGTTCCCATCCTAAAGGACACCAGGGAGCTCCATTCTTAGGTCATTCTGGTTCCTCAACATGTTTACTTTTAACTCCTAATTAACTCCTAATCCCTGAACTCCCAAGGAAGTTTTCAGTTATTTTCTTTCCTGCTCTGCAGCTCCCAGCCTGCCAGCAGACACAAGCACTGCTACAAGTGGAGCACACTCCCTTCAGTGACACCAACACCCTGCCTGGACTTACTCAGTCCGTGTTCCATCAGGCCCTGTGCAACAAACCCGAATGAACCATGGATGGGTTCTGTAATTCAGAGCAAGAGCTGGGCAAGAAAGAGGGAATTCTGTGGATAATCAGACACCAAAGCCTGTCCGAAGCCCTGCATGATGACCAGTCTGGCAAAGCACCACTGCAAGGAAGGGAGTGGTGAAAGTGAAGAGCACCTCTGGCCCCATTATCAACTGCTTTGTATGAAACAAAATACTCTTTTTGTAGGTGAAAATGATACAAAGCAGAAGCTGACGATAAATTTTTCCTTTCAGTTTTAATCAGGCTTCCTGTTGTAAAAGCTCAGCAGACAGTGACGCGAGACACTGCCTCCCAACTTCGGTTCACCTTTGTCGTTCCACCAGGGACACCGTGTCAAGATTGTTCAGCTTTTTTGATGAGTGCTGCGTGAGTAACTAATGTGTAAATGCAGATACGTATAGAAAGCAGTTTTGACAGTGATGTATTGCAACTGGTTCCAGATGTCGGCGAGGGATGCTTGGCCAGGCACCTGGGGCTCGCCTGCCACAGAGCCGCACCAGCACCAAACCAGTCTGCACATAGATCACAAGGCTTTAACTCTCCAATTATAACCTTATTAAACAACCATCACTCGAGCTTCTGCTTCTCCTCTTCCAGGATGCTGCAAAATATCTCTGTGTTGTTGCTCACATTTTAATTTTAATTAAGGAGAGATAAGCTGCAATGTGGAGCTTAGCACTAAACCCTGCAGTTTGACTGTCAATGGGAAACTTAAAAGCAAGCTGTTGAATTGGTCAAAATTAACCTTATATTAACATTTCACATTTTTTATATCATTACACCAAAACTTGCATACTGCAGATGCCAAACATTTAATTGGATATCCCCTAATTCCTGAAGTAAATGTTGAAATGGCTCTACAATACTGCATTTTCCATGGAAGACGTGAGCTGGTACTGGATTTGCGTCTGATACTGGAGGAAACTGCCAACAAGGTCATTCTAAAGAGGAAGCACTTGCACACGATTGTTAAATTCATTGAAGACACACTGAATCACTGAAAACCCTACGTCTCCAGCTGTGACTCGTGCCCGCTGTGCCCCCGAGTGGGCATCCTGCAGGCGGCAGAGCACAGCGTGCCCTGCGGCGCAGGGCCACCGCTGCTCCATGGGGAACTGTCCCTCTGCCCCTCCCTGGCACACACTGACTCACCCCTTCTGGGGCACTAACAAGGGGACAATTCCCACAAAAATAAAAATAAAGATTAAAATGTGCATTGAAAAATGCAGTAATTAATTAGTGCAGTAAGAGTCGGACTGGCTGCACAGTTGGTGCTGCCGCGCTGAGGGAGGACGCGGCCGGCGGAGGCAGCAGGCAGAGCGCGCGGTGCATTCCAGGAGCAGCACTTAACCCAGAACACTGATAAAGTTGCACTCCGTACAGCAGAAGCGTTTGTAGCTCAGCTCAGCATCAGTGTTTGGTCTAAAGGGAATTTTCTCAAACAACCTGTCTGTCTCCCTCCTCGTTGGCTTCAAGCACGGCGCTCTCGGGGGATGGCCCTGCGGCGCGCTCCCTCCACGCCGGGGTGATTCCAGGCGCCGCTCATTGATCACCATCGCTGCCAGAGCAGCCGTGTGCTCATCCCAGAACAAAGGCACAGGGAGACCTGCTGCAGCTCTCCTCTATCACACCAAGGGTTCAGGGCGTGAGAAATGGAAGCACTGGCAGGGATGATGCCGTAGCACCACTGCCATGCTCCCTTTCCGCCCAAACCCCTCCATCCACTGCCCCCACACTGGGGTCAAAGCCCCTGTGATTAATAACCTTCTGATGAGTAAACTATTGCCTAATCAGGGCTGTTGGGCCTTCTGTCACTCAGTGTATCACTGAGGGGAAAAAGGCAGGCTGACCAGCATCTGATACTTTTCCAGTTGGATCAAAATTAATTCTAACCTGCATTTAAATGACCAACCTGTAAAATTTCATTACTAGCATGGAACCTGCTAATCAATGGCACCAGACAGCACAAGAGCAGTAAACTATTACCCGTGTCCTTCTGCTTACAGAGCTCCTGTGATGACAAACCTTTATTGGACATTTGTGGTACAACATAAACTACCCAGAGTCAAGCTGGGCTTTTGTTGCAACTCCTGCAGCCAGAAGGATGGAGATGTCCTGGCTGAAGAAGAAAGTTCCAGGGGCATTTGATTGACCTGTGAGCTTTCTTCAATGACACACTCTGCATTTTGAGACAGTGGATGGGAACCAAAGGACCTTTTGCTTCACTAAAGCAGAAACTGATAAAAAATGGCCTTTTCCTGCAGTCAGTAAGGCAGGATGGGGGCGAGATGATACAGAATATCTCACGCCCGGCATGTTAATGTGCAGGAGCATCCTGGTGTGAACAGCCTGGCTGCACAGGCAGCACTGCTCCCGGGGCTGGCTGCTGGGGGCAGGGGCTGGGCACTGTGCTGTGCTGCCTGTTCCCAGCCCTGCTCCCACAGCCGGGCACTGGGGCAGGGCAGGGGCAGGACATGGGCTGAACTTCAGCAGAGCTGTGGCTCCTGGAGCTCCTGGAGCGTGTGCCATGCTTCCGGTATGGCGTCGCCTCCCCGTCCCTCCTCATGCCTTTGGCACTGGGCACAAGGAGCTACCAGCACTGCCAGGCTCAGCTGGAATATTACCCAGAGCATGGCAGCAATTTTTACTCTGATTTTATACTTCCTTTTTAGTCCCTTGGCTAACAAACTGGCCAGAAGTTGTGTCTGGAAAATCCCAACATGATTTGGGCAGCTAATATCGAGACAGAATATCAGGCAAGTAATTAAGATGGTTGGATAATTGTGAGGAATGTTAATTCTTCCAGTCTTTTTAGCTGGGAACAAGGGATGGTTAGCGACCAAGCCCCGCTGTCAGGACGTCACATGCGGAGCGGGGGAGCGTGGGGGCCTGGCAGGTGCCCACACATATGACAAACCACAAAATCCTACAGAAAATTTCCGCTATTCTGGGAGCACTGCTGCTGTTCTGTACCTTTCACTGCCTTTGAAAGACGAGGAGGAGGATTATGATGAGACACACAATGGGGATTATATGCATGTTTTTTCCAGAGGAGATGAGTCCTGATCTAAAACCCAATGAAGTTAATTCTAAGGTAGTTTCCAGCCCCTGTAACACTCCTCCAGCTTTGATAAGCCAGCTGACTGAAGCCCTCTGTTCCAAAAATGTCCTTTCCCCTCTTTTATTCTGGTGCCCTTGTGCACAGGGATGCTGAGTTATTAACTGTAGGAAATGGAATTGATATCCCCAGCAATGCCTGTGCCACTGGAGAGCAGGAGTGCCCAGCCCTACCTGCCAGCACGGCTGGAGCCCTGCCCCAGCTGACTGCAGGGACTGAGCTCCCACACATTCTGATCCCACATCCTGGTCACAGTCACGTAACAGTTGCTTAGAGAAAAAACAAAGTTTCTTAGGAGCACACTCCTACCATCCCTGCCCTGTGCAACCGGACTGTGGAGACATTCTCCAAGAGCTCTCCATGAGCCTCTCATTCTCAGCAAAATACTCAGGGAGCAAAGGCTGGGGCTTCAGTCACACAGGAGGTGAGTGCAGGCAGAACACACCTTTGGAGGCTGCACTGGGAGCCCCTTTCCCTGCACAGAACCTTTGTGAGGAATGGCCTGGCCGCAGGGCAGAGAGGCTGAGGTGATCCAAGGAGCAGTGAGCCAGGGGCTGGGATGGCACTGCACAGGGGGACATTGGGGTGGCACTGCACAGGGGGGACATTGGGATGGCACTGCACAGGGAACTGGCACTGCACAGGGGCATGGGATGGCACTGCACAGGGGGACATTGGGGTGGCACTGCACACAAGGGAGACGCGGGTGGCACTGCACAGGGGGGGGTGGAGCACAGGGGGACATTGGGATGGCACTGCACAGGGAGACAGCTGGGATGGCACTGCACAGGGGGACATTGGGGTGGCACTGCACAGGGGGGACATTGGGATGGCACTGCACAGGGAGACAGCTGGGATGGCACTGCACAGGGGGACATTGGGATGGCACTGCACAGGGGAGACAGCTGGGATGGCACTGCACAGGGGGACATTGGGGTGGCACTGCACAGGGGGACATTGGGGTGGCACTGCACAGGGAGACAGCTGGGATGGCACTGCATGGAGGGACATTGGGATGGCACTGCAGGGGGGACATTGGGATGGCACTGCACGGAGGGACATTGGGATGGCACTGCACAGGGGGGACATTGGGATGGCATTGCACATGGGGACAGCTGGGATGGCACTGCACAGGGGGACATTGGGATGGCACTGCACGGAGGGACATTGGGATGGCACTGCACAGCGGGGACATTGGGGTGGCACTGCACAGGGGGACATTGGGGTGGCACTGCACAGGGGGGACATTGGGATGGCACTGCATGGAGGGACATTGGGATGGCACTGCACAGGGGGGACATTGGGATGGCACTGCACAGGGGGACATTGGGGTGGCACTGCACAGGGGGGACATTGGGATGGCACTGCATGGAGGGACATTGGGATGGCACTGCACAGGGGGGACATTGGGATGGCACTGCACAGGGGGACATTGGGGTGGCACTGCACAGGGGGGACATTGGGATGGCACTGCACAGGGAGACAAGGTGCCCAAGGGGGTTTGACTCCATTTAACAGCACCTCACAGCCTTGCTGCAACTGCTCTCCTCTGCTCCAGCCAGCCAGGCAGCCAGTCAGGAAGGACTTAACACAAATATTTCACAGGCAGACGCTGTGGGACATGTCCCTCTGGGCTGTGTGGCCGTGCCACCTGCACAGGGTGTGCTCTCCTGTGGGACATGTCCCTCTGGGCTGTGTGGCCGTGCCACCTGCACAGGCCCCTCTCTCCTGCAGGCTGGGACAGGCACAGTTGCAGGTTCCCGTGTCGGGCACTGGCCACCACCATGCTGGGAGCAGCACAGAGCCCCGCTCTGCTGAACCCCACAAAACCACCCACACCCCATTGCCACCAGGCCCCACACTGTGATTGAACTAACAAATATTTAATGACGTCTGTGTGGAAATCTACAAATGAAAAAGAAATTACAGCAGACACACGGTCCTCCGCCAGCAGAGTAGTAGTAAAAGGAGTTAAGAGACACTGAGGAGACATGGTCGCTTATCACAAATATTCTCCCAGAAAAATAATAATAATCATCAAAAATTGCATTTTAGGACATCGACATTAAGAATATGCTGCTTTAAAATGTGCTCTTTATCTGGGCAACAGCATGAGTGTACAGCATGTGACGGAGCAGTTGCCATGGCAATGCTCTTTAGTGAGCAGCAGCCTAAACAAGTGCATAAAGCCCATTTACAGCAGGGCATGTGCCAGGCCATGGAACTCGTGGAACACGCCAGCACGGGAGCACTGCCCCAGCCCGGGGCCTTCCCAGACCCACGGAAACCCCTGCAGGGTTTTCACAAGCAGCCTGGTGTGTTCCCAGGTGTGCAGCAGCTCCCCATGCCCAGGAGATGTGTCCTGGAGATGGGCCACACGCCTGGCAAACCCCGGGGGCTGACCTTCCCTCGGCCAGAGCGGCAGCCCCAGCACCTGCCCACAGAGGGCTGAGGTGCAGGGGTCCCCCCATGGCTCCCCGAGAGCAGAGCAGCTGTCCCCACTGTGCCAGCCTCACTGTGCCACCTGCACAGGGCAGGGGTGGGTGGTTCCCCTGGCCAGGGGTGGTGCTGGGGGCAGGAAAGCCCAGCTGAGATTTCCAGAGGTGTTTGAAGATGGAAGGTTCGGGGACACTTCCCTGCTCACCCCAAAGGGACAGCCATGGCACCTGGGGTCCTTCACGGCTGCTGAGGATGCCAGCACTGCCCCAGTGACCTGCAGGGTCTGCTCCCACCCAGGAGCTCCCATCCCCAGGGAATGGGAGCCCAAGCCTGGGCACAGCCACGGCCATGGAGGCACTGGATGGTTCCAAGCACAGGAGCAGCAGAGGCAGCTGAAGCCATGCTCCAGCACAGAGCACTCCCAGCAGCACACCCAGAGATGTGTGTGAGCACTGCGGAGCCTCCACAGCGGGGACCCTGGGGCTGGGGGTGCTGGGCAGAGCAGCAGCAGCTCTGGGGGTACCTGAGGCAGGTCCCTCCTGCTGTGCCCATCACAGAACCACACATCATACCCTCCAGCAGCCCCTGCAAGCCACTCTCCAAAGGATCGTAGCAAGAGGAGGGCAGAAAACTAAGTTTTCATTCTTCTGTCATTTCTAAAACTTGTTTGCAAACATTACATTTTTATTTTACTTATTTAGGGAAAATTACACAATTCTTCATAGCACAGTTTAAAAATAACTCCACTATTAATGCAGGCCCTTTATTTAATCACTGGCTAATTTACTCCTGACAGAAAGTAAATTCCACTATTTTCTGTGAGGCTTTATGAAATTGCCATCATTTTTAATTAATTCTTAATTAAAATATATTACACCACAGCTTCTACCCATCTCTCTTGATATTCTAACATAATCAATTCAAGACCATTTACATATCATTAATTAAAAGCCTTCCTCTCTCATCCTTAAAATCATAATGAGGCTCTATTTCTCATTAGCAGCCTTTAAGGGATAAAATAACAATACAGACAAGAATGAATGGTAATTTCAAAAACCTCTTTTCTGCTCTTGCAGCCCCTCGGCCCGGACGGTGACATCGCCCAAGTTTGCTGCCAGAGGAGTTCCTGAACGTTTGGCAGAAACAAGCCCTGAGACCAGAGCTCTGCAGCCCTCCAGAGTGCCCCAGGTCAGTGTCCTCCTCTGCTCGTGTGTGCCTGCAGCCCTGCTGGCTGCCCCGAGCCCTGGCACGTCCCCACGCCAGCCCCGACCGGCCCTGTGCCAGGACCTGCCCGGCACACGCGGCCCAGCCCGGACTGCGGCTCCGGGGATGCTCCAGCCCCAAACCCAGAGTACCGCCAAAACAGGATCCTTGGTGACTGCGAAAATGTCTCAAATCCCAGGACTGTAAATGCACAGGGAAAGGGGAAAATTGCAGTTCACATGGGCTGCTGTGTGCCCGTGCCAGATGAAACCCATCCCACCAGCGCCTGAGGAAGGGCTGATGCAGACACGACAGCGTTAACTCCCAGTAATTAAACTCCAGAGCCAAGGTACATCTCACACCTTCATAAACCAGCTGTGATATATCCTGCTACTGTAAAGAATTACCATTTATTGATAATGAAAGGTAAAAATTAACCGCCTATTCAACGATCCTGCTCCTCTTCCAGGAGTTTAAAACCACAGACGTTTCAGAAAAGATTTACTGCAGCTCCTGGCATTGAACCTGCTATTTTAAATGTTTGGGCTGTGAGTGAGGGAATTAATACAACTTCCACTGTGATTGTTTTAATGATTAGTGTAAAATAAAATTTCACGGTGTATCTTTTGCCTTGAGCAGCTGGGCCAAGCTCTGCCTTTTCCTGCTCAAGAAGAGGCTGAACTAAACCTTAATTTGTTATTACCTTTCTTAACACAGTGTATTATTCCAAGCAATTCCTAGGTAGACCCTGAGCAGGGAAAAGAGGCAGAGCCCGGATCAGAGAGTGACAAAAAACAACACAAGTAATAGACAAAAAATCAGATCTATGTCTGGGGAATGTTATGCAGAGTTATTGTCACCAACATTAACGATATCTAGGTGCTGCATATCAGGCAAATCAGATTTATATCACTGTCTTCTGCCAATTGCAGGTGCTCCACCACAACTTGTCAAGACAGCCTGTCTGAGTCTTCACACGTCAGACAGAATCACAGCACTTGGTGTTTTGGTCTGTTGACAGCAATTTATTTTGATGTGTTGTCACAATACGGAATTCTTCGAGGCTCTACACCACAGTGCCAGCGAGTCCTACTGTACTTTCCTGCTGCCAGATGCTACAGGTTCGTAGAGGGAAAAACACTGACAATTTACAAAAAAAGAAAAAGAAGGGAGACTTTGTAAGTGTGCTGAAGGCATTGGAGCCAAGATGAGCCCTGGGAGCACGGTCAGGGGACAGCAGCCTGGCCCTGTGCCCCACGGGAGTCCAGCAGGAGGGACAGGGGACAGTTGTGTCAGGACACTTCCCCCTGTCCAGAGGAAGCCCTGCCCTCACCCACCAAGGCCCAGGCCTGCCCATGCCATGTGGCACTGGTCATGTTATCTACATGGAGACGTGTGTGGCGCTGGAACGTGAGCTTGGGCGGATTGCAGGAACTGCCACACGTGGCCAAGGGGACAGGGCAGTTCCCAGGAGTGTCCCTGTCCTCCCCTGGTCCCAGGCTGTGCACAATGGTCGCTGCTTGGCTGGAATAAATACACTGACTCCAGAAAGGGAAAGTATTTAGAACTTAATTTTTCATCAGCCATTTGGCTCAAACGTGAGCACGTTTCCCACTTGGCAGCAGGGTTCCCAGGGGGATGGGACACCATGCTGGTGCCAGGAAAACCTGGGGGGTGCCTGCTTAGGGTAAGGGACCATCCACTGCAGACATCAGCACCAGCCTGCATGTCCCACATGTCTGGATGCATTTGTCCAAGGAATAGACAAAGTCCAAAATATATCCATTTTCCTGCCCTAAATCAAAGGATTCGGTTTTGTCCAAGACATCTGTGTCACCCAGCAGGTCCCTCTGATGTGGCCCCCAAAGACCCCAAATTGTCCCACTTTTCCCAGGCTTCTCACTTTAAAAAGACAGCAGTTTTCTGACCATATCCCTCCTGAATCCTGAGCTACACTTGTGCATGTGGAGATATTTAGATGTGGGGTTTCCCCCGGCCCCACTCTCCCCTCCTGGCTGTGCCTCCCTCCCGCCCATTGCAGGCTGGCAGGAGGAGCATTTCCTGAGGAGAGAAACAGACAGATTACAAGGAAAAAGGTTAAAAAAAAGAAAGAGGTAACTACTAGTGGGGAATTCTTTTCAAGGACTGCTTGATTAGAAACAACCACATTCATATTCAAACCTTTTAGAACCAAGTTGCCTTTCTCAACAAGGTGTCTCTGCGGATATTTGCCTGGCTTTGTTATGGGACTCCTGACACTTCTAATAGAGCTTCTAAATAAAAAAACCCAGTGCATTTGTACTGCCAGGCAATAACCTTCACGTTTTACTCTCCATTCATAATGAAAATTAAGGGCACATGACCTGCATGCTAGGTGGCTTCGAGGACCACAGGCAAGAAAATGTAGCAAGTGTGTGTGGTGAGCATGTCGAGGGACACGGAATTGTGCAGGGGACACCAGCCAAACACCCTGGGCCAGCCCAGCACCACCTCAAGAGGCTGGCTGGCAGGAAAAGCATTCCTGCTCTGCAGCAACACCGCATGAAAATCTGTTTGTGATTATTTTTCATTCAGAAATATGATACAACAAAGATATCACTATTATTCTGTGTTTCTACTGGAGGAAAAAATACCTAATGCAATTTGATCCCATACCAAAGCACAGCACTCGCAGGAAGAAAGGCTGTAATTTGACAATCAACCCTTATGGAACAAACCTGATGTGCTGAAATGTTTATTCCAGAAGAAATACTTTCAGAGAATATTTCAGTGAAATCAGGTGAAAAGTAGAACATTGATATAAAATATACCACCACTCAGGAAATAACTGTTAGTACCACTTTGTTTGCATCTGGGAGTTGGCTCTGGACAGCAGAGCCCACTCTGGGGGAGCCGGCTCAGCCACCAGTGCCCCAGCCCCTCGGGTGGGGGACAAAAGCATAAAAGCAATGGTGGGCAGCAGGAGACTTGCTCGGGGGTCCTGAGCTGTTCTTGAAGAAAGGGACCAGCTCTCTGGGTCATGTCCAGAGCTCCCTGTGCCATGGCCACAGAACTCTGACAGCCAAGAATGGGGAGCAGCAGCCCTGGAGCAGGGCAGGGATACAACCACCAATGTCTCATAGCAACACCATGTGTGTGCCTGGTGTGAAAATCTGTGCAAACGTGGGAGAGCATAGGCATGTGCCAGTGGTAGGGATGAGAGCTGGGGCTGGAGACTCCATGTGGGCACCCTGCCACTCGGTCCTCATGTCGCAGGGATCGCCGTAACCAAATGGAGTCAATGGCGCGGACACCAATTAACACATGCCACTCCGATCTGCCTTTCTGTGCCATACTTTATTAAACACTTTCAGATGTAATTGAACAACACTGTTCCACAATTAAGCACCACACAGTCCTGTACTTTAAAACAAAAGCTATGACAGTTCTGTACTCTATTAGCACTGGTAGATACTGTGTAATGTAGTAAGTAATTAAAAGCTAAAACTACAGTAGTGGAACAATCCTAATCAGGCTCCAATTCCAGTAGCAATACAAGTGTATTAATTTTTTTAACACAGTGCAAGTATTTTAGCATTATCCTACAAAACCTACATGTTGCCTTCTCCAAGAATAACCAGACATCCACTTTTTCTGCTGGCAAGCAGGACATAACCTGTGACAGTGCCAGAGCAGCACCAGTGAAGACACCACCTGTCCCCACGCAGCAGGGACAGGGACACTGTGCCCATAGCAGGCAATGCCCACGGCTGTCACCCCCACGTGCACAGGGCAGGGAGAGCCCCAGGGCACGGCCGCGGCCGCTCCTTCCATGCACGGACACCCAGCAGCCCAAACCCGGGCTGGGGTCTGCAGCCCTCAGTGGCCCGGCCATCCCCTCTCCTCGCATGGCAGCGGTGCAGCTCCTGCACCTGGCAGGGGCTGGAAGGGCAGGGACATCTGCCCGAGGACGCTGTGCTAGCACAGACTCACAGAGCGGAGCTGCGGAGGGCAGAGGTGCCACCAGGGTGTCAGCCGCCCGGTGCTGGAGGTTGCACTCTCAAGAACACTTCCAGCTTCTGTCTCTCAGGATAACAAAATGTCAGTGCTGCGCTAATCGACTCCGCGGCGCCGGGCAGAGTGCGCGGCTGCAGCGCCGGCCATGGCTGCGCTGTCCCCCGGGAGCCGGGGCTCCGCCACCGCAGCCACAGCTGGAACGGCCTGGGTGCCACAGCTGGAACGGGCCGGGTGCCACAGCTGGAACGGCCTGGTTGCCACAGCTGGAACGGCCTGGGTGCCACAGCTGGAACGGGCCGGGTGCCACAGCTGGAACGGCCTGGGTGCCGCAGCTGGAACGGCCTGGGTGCCGCAGCTGGAACGGGCTGGGTGCCGCAGCTGGAACGGGCCGGGTGCCACAGCTGGAACGGGCCGGGTGCCGCAGCTGGAACGGGCCGGGTGCCACAGCTGGAACGGCCTGGGTGCCGCAGCTGGAACGGCCTGGGTGCCGCAGCTGGAACGGGCTGGGTGCCGCAGCTGGAACGGCCTGGGTGCCGCAGCTGGAACGGGCTGGGTGCCGCAGCTGGAACGGGCTGTGGGCCACAGCACCGGCACCCTGCCACCCTGCCAGCTCAGCCTGCCCCGCCCGCTGCTCACCAGCTCCAGAGCTGCCTCACCCGGAGCTAGAACCGTGGGCAAGGTGGAGTCGCGGGCTGGGAAAGAGCAAATCCACGGCCAGCACCGCTCTGTGGAAAGGAATCTGTCCAACTGCAGCACCCAGCGCGAATCAGACTCTCCCTCGTGGAGGGGGACAAGCCCAAGGACACAGAACAGCCCTTCCTGCCCCTTCTTCCTCTGCTGACTCTGCACTACTTCATGGCGAAGGAGGAAGATGATGGATTCATCCAGACAAACACAAACGTTTTGGGATGCCATTTCCAGCCGCACACCAAGGCTCAGGGGAGTGGGCTCACGGGGACACAGCAGGCTTTGTCCCCTGCCAGCCATGTGTTTTCTGGTGCAGAGCACATGGACAATTGTGTTCCCACTCCCTGAGGGCAGCTCTGGAATTCCTGAGAAGAGCCTATTGGCTTGCAAATTCAAAGCTAAAATTAAAACCACTTCTAAATGCATAGTGGCATGTACATTTCTGATAGGCTCCTATTAACTTTGTTATGCAAGTTTGAAGATTTAAACCATTACAATTTCTGTATTGTGATATAGTTGCTATGGCATCATCGCTAAACTCCATCTTGCATACCTACGGAATGGGATGAGGACAGAGGAACTGCAATGGAAGCTGAAGAGAGGCTTAAAGGACTGCAAGGAAGTGTGAATTCATGGAGATAATTCCAAGCTACCCTTTTGTCCTCCCTGGCAGAAAAAACGTGAACCAAAATACAAACCCTGCACCTGGTTCCCTCCAACCACGGGATCAAATCCAGCACTGCAAACACAGCACTTACTGCCAGCATGCGAGCGCAGACACTCAACCAGCCAAGTGACCTTTTCTCCATTCAACAGTCTCTTAAAAGCAAAATTTGTTGTGAAGGCTTTGTGCTTAAAGAATGTATGAATTTATGTCAAATCCATCAGTCCAGGGACCGATAATTGCTTGGGTTGAGATGGCACTGGGGCTAGGCACAGAGAGAAGGAAAGGGAATACACCAGTTATTTATTAACTTGAGTCCCCAAAGCCTTGTTATATTCCCAAATCACAACCCTACTGGCATAAGAGACTGCTGAGATGGAAATCTCTTAGCAGCTGCCTTTCCTGCTCCTGAGCCAGTGCTCCCCTCCGTGCCAAGTGATGAGGCGGCTTTAACGCCCGCTGCAGGAGCAGAATTTAATGCACCCCATTAAAAAATCATGTACTGCCCTAAAAATCCAACAGCACTCCTTTGACATTTGAGTGCTTCCAACCCAAGGTTTGTACCTGAAGTCTCTCCTCCGCTGGGCTGGTGCTGTGGAGCAGGAGCAGGGGATGAGCCCCCCCAAGCCCCAGGTCTGCTGCACCCCCGTGACCCCCTGCACACAGAGCATGCTGAACAGTGATGCCCGCTCTGCTGACCCTGCTCCTAAGGAAGTTTTGAGATTATGCCTCCCGGCTTAAGTGGGACTTAAGTGCTCCCTTGGCCTTCTGCTGGCACAGGGCAGGTGATGGGTACAGAAAACACTACAGGAATCAATAAAACCAGCCAAGGTAATGAGGGGAGAAGCCACCTTCACCCATAAAGCAAGGAAACACACTGATTTTAAAAACAAAACCACAAAGTTTGTGCTGCCACACATATGGTTTGATGCTGATTATTGTACAGAAATGAATCTGGGATTTATGTCATTAAGGATGAAAATCTCTAAGATCCTTGCAAGCACAGGCATCTTTCTGATACAAGAAACAATACTTAATAATTTTGACTGCCTCTGGAAACCAGCCTCCTGGCTTTCAGAGGGTTTTTTACGGTTGTTGATTCTGGCTTGTAAAGGAGAAGTTCCTCAGGAGGAGTGCTGGAACCAAGTCCCACAGCTATGTGCAAACATCATCCTGTGAAACCCCACCCAGCAGAGCTGCCATCGGTGTAGTTCGTAATCCTAGATTTGAGCAGCTTTTCTGACTGCAAGCTGTCTGGGTAATTGCTAAGCTGTCTGCGAATTACTATTGAACTCTGTCCTTTTTTATCTCACTGACTGACTACTATTTGTTATTAGTCCAAGTAATAATAATATATTAATGTACATGCTTAATATACAGAAGTGTATGTTTGTACTGCAACTGCACTGCACTCTGCACTCTGCACTCTGCAGCGTGGGAAAGCACCGTGAGCAGAGCCAGCAGTCACATGGGGACCCAGCTATCATCTCCCCAAAGGCCACACAACCCACAGGCTCAGTATTCAGTGATTCCTACACATCAAATGCTTTGCTCTGACTGGCAGTGCTGGAAAACCCAGGGAACTTCCTTGCCTGGGCTCACACTGCACCACGCTCTGGATGTGTGTCCCAGCTCGCTGTCCCCAGGAAGAGGCTGTGCTGGCTGAGGAGTGTCTCCTGGCATAGGGGCAGGGCTGGAGCTGCAGCCAGCTGGGGCAGAAGAGAGGGGTGAGGCACTGTCACCTGGCACCTCCCAGTGCTCCTGGCTGGGGACACTCAGCTGCACGGATGTCCCTTCCCAGCTCCTGGAGCACTGAGTCCCTCCCTGAGCTGCCCCAGGAGCTGATGGGCCAGGTCTCCCCTCCCAGTTCTGCCTATGTAAATTCTATTAACCAAAACATGGTAGAGTCTCCACACCATATTTATCACTACGGCAGCTCAGCACCTGGCAGCAGCTCCCACCTTCACACACAGCATGTGGGCACTGGACCATGCTCAGAAGCTGGTGCAATTCGTTCACTTTCAAAAGGAAAGCTGGGAAAGTCAACTTCAGAGAGGAATTCTTTTTTGTTGACCTCTCCACAAAAAGAGCGAAATGACCTGACTAATAGGGTTAAACATCCTTCTCCCGAGGCAGCAGCTGCCAGCCTGGGCCAGCCTCAGCTCTGCTGAGCACGCCTGCAGCTGCCAACTAACTCATGGGGAAGCAGAGCTAGAGAATGGCAGTGGTCAATAAATTTAATTTCTTATTAGCAAAACACTAATCAATAATCCAAACCATTTTTTCCCCTTCTTTCTATATTTTATGCTTATTGTGATGGGGAAAAGAGACAAATTACCACGACACTGTCATTGGAGAGTTACTGCCATGAGGTTATGGTTCAAGAAAATGAGAAGGGCCAAAGTCCAACTAGAACTTCACCTGGCTGCTGCCGTGAGAGGCACCAAGTGTTTCTATCAATACATTAGAAACAAAGCAGGGCTAAGGAGGACTTCCACCTCTTACTGGATGTGGGGGCAATCACAGTGAGAAAGGATGAGGCTCAGAGGCAACCCCCTGGCTCTCCATAACTGCCTGAAGGAGGTTGGAGCCAGGTGGGGGTCAGCCTCTTCTCCCAAGCGACAGGTCAAGAGCTTCAAGTTGAGCCAGAGGATGTTTAGATTGGATATTGGGAAAAAATTCTTGACAGAGGGCAAGGCACTGCCCAGGGCAGTGGTGGAATCCTGATCATGTAGGGATTTAAAAGCCATGTGTATGTGGCACCTGGGGACATGGGTTAGTGGTGGCCTTGGCAGTGATTGGTGAACAGCTGGACTCGGGGCTTTTCCAACCTGAATGATTCTGTGATTAGCTGTTCTTTAATTACTCCCTGAACCTGGTAGTTAGTCAGAGCGCAGATGAAGATCTTGATGGAGATGACCTGACAACAGTTAATTGTAAACTTGATATAAACAACACTCATTGATGTGTTTTTCTTAAATAGGAATCATGAACTGATTTCTCATGTTGTGGTGCTTTTCCTTTTTGCCAGCTCATCATTCTGTCTCCCATAAAGGCTGAAATTTCATACTTGTATGATTATTGAACCATTGCACCCTTCCCCTAAAAACGTGTTTCTCAACCTTCTGGTTGGAAAGAAAAGTCTCACATTAAAAAAAAAACAAACTCATTTTTAAAATAAGCTTCATATGTGCAATTCTGGGGTATTTATGATACAAAGCTGTTACTGCTATCAGTGATGTCATCAGTATCCTGATGTCATTCTTAAAAGTCCTTATTCTGAGACTTTGATTATTTTTTATCCTTATTCCAATGTAGAACAACTGCCATTTTCTTCTGAAATTGGCCACTTCAGCACAAACTGCTCCCTCTAGAAGATCGAGTGGAAGAGCTCAGTGTGTTTGGAGTATCTTGGCCTAGATCCAAATTCCTGAATCACTGATCAAAATTCTGGAGGCAACCAAAACAGCAAAAAACAAAACAGTATGAACCCTGGGTATGAAAGCCCTGCCCTGGCCTCAGTGAGTGCAGAGGCTGAGCGGGAGGGTTGATGGCTGCGGGAGATGGGGCTGCACGGGCAGGGAGCATCACCGGAGCCGTGTGGCCGTGATAGATGGGCTGCAAAATTGTACCAAGAACAGTAAAAGACATGAACTTTCTGATTAAAGATGAAGAAGTAGGTGATTAGCAGTCTGCAGGGAACTCGAGGCTTGGCCACGGTCTGCTGGTCCAAGAGATGTGAGCAGTGCTTGGCTGCAGCGGTCGAGGACCCAGCACAGCTCAGACCTTGTTCCAATATCAAAAGTTCTGATTACTGATGAGTTATCAGATATAGCCATCTCAAGGATTTTAAAAAATACACCATTTGTATCCAAATATTTCATTTCCCAAGCCCCTTTCACTGCAGCAGCAGTCACATACGCTTTCTCATGTAAATAATGCCTCAAAACAATCACATGATAATTATTCAGTCCAAACCAAACAACAACTACTAATTAAACTGAATAGAAAACAGTGCAGCAGAGAAAAGCCTGCAAAGGGCCTCATGTTGTTCGCAGCAATTCTAACCTAAAATAAATGCTGTGAGCAGGAAGGTGCCATGTAGGGAGCTCCACCTAACTTGTTGTGCTGTTATTTGCACAGTTTTAATAGGATTTTTCTATTAATCTGTGACAAACCATGAAATTTTATATTTTCACCATGACCAAGCCATGAAATTCGCCAACTTTGTCCATGATTTACATTGGGTCATAGCTATAAGGTCTGTTATGCTTTTTAACTAAATAACTACTACAGCTTCCCCTTTGGATGGAATGAAGAATTTGCCTATAATTAAAGCAGGAATTGTTAACTGCTGGCAGTAAAAGTTTACAGCATTGTTTGACAGCCACAAAGATAAGCCAGTAAAACCCTGGGATGCTGCGTCTACCTGCGCTTCCCAGCCCCCCCAACAATAGGGTTCTATCTCTCAGCATCACGAAATCAATCTCAGATTAGGTAATGAAATATGCACCAGCCTTTTCCCAGAACCTTTGACAAATCACACACAATCCTAAATCTTCATAAATCACGATTAAAGACAAGTATATCATCACCAACGCATATATCTTTCCATGCCTGACCCAGAGACTAATGAGAAAAGGCCTAGACTATCTCATCTGATTAATTAATTCAAAATGTCTGCTGTTATTCAAATGTGAGGCTGGTATTATTTGAATAACACTTGACAGCAGTGCCTGAAGATATCATTTCTGATTTGTGAAGCTGCTGCTGCATAACTGATGATAGTTTATGAAAATGTTCCATCGAAGCTGCTTTTCTTGGCACAACTGTGAAAGATTTTCTGGAGAGAGGGTTTTGTGTCAGTAGTTGATGCTGCTAACATTGTCAAATATTTCCAAAATCTGTAACATCTTGGAAGCCCTTTCTTCCTGAAGCTTTGTTGAATATTAGTGTCTTCATTCTCTGAGAAATAAATATGTCTCTATATATCTATATATATATATGTCTGCAGCAAAGCCAAAGGCAGCTGGGTTTGACCCTTTCCGTGCTGCCTGCCCCTCACCAGGTCTGGGGAACAGACCATCATCTCCCACAGCCAAGGAAGGGCTCAGGGAGCCTGCCTGCTCTGGCAGAGCTCCTCACAAGCTATGTTCCTAGGGGCTCTTAGGGATATTTTTTGTGGATGGGAAGGAGCAGTACTATAATTCCATAGCGAGATGTCCCACTCGAGTGGTCACCAGGCACAAGTTTATTTCTCTTTCTGAAAATACTGGACTCCCCTCCTTTTCCCTGCTGCAGTGCCACTGAGCACTGGAAGGCTGCACAGAGGTACCTGCTCTGCTGAACACCTACCAAGGCAGGAACTGGCAGGTGCCATTGCCAAAGGATCACTGAGGTCAAGGCTGTGACACCAGCTGTGCCACCAAAACCCAAACCCTGTCACTGCAGGTGCTGAAGGTCTCTGGTTGCAGACCCCGCGGGACAGCAGACTCCTCAGGGTCTCAGAAATGCACACAAACCTGTTTCCTCTGCCTCCAGCCACTGACAGTGCTCCAGGGAGAGCTCTGCTCCCGAGGGAGTGATCTGGCTACCTGGGGAGTTGGTTCCAAACAAAACTCACAGCAAAGGCTCCAGGGTTTTTCCCGAAGTATTCATGGGTTGAAATGTGCTGAGACTCTTGTCCAGCACATAAAGGGAGGAAGCTGGGTTAATGTAAATGCAGAGCAGCGCCTGCCCAGGCTGAGTCTGCAGTGGTGCTAGAGGGCCTGATCCACCCAGACCAGGAGGAGCAGCTCACAGCACACCCCCAGCGAGGGCAAAGATGCTCAGTACTTAATTTTATAGCACCTGTAATAAAGCCATGGGAGCAGCATTCTGCAGGTCACTGGGCCTTTGAGGAACCATTATTAGAAGCAATTTAAATTACAACTCTGTAAAAACAATTTTTTAACAGAAATCTTTGTTTTAAAATTTTCTTTTTCCAGGAGATGATAATATGTTATTCTAAATACACCATAGCACGAAATACCTACAACTCATTACAATCAATTTTATTGTGGAATGTGAATGTGATGGCAGGCTCATACCAGTGTTAAACTGGGCTGTTCTGAAGCCATGGAGCCATGAGCACTAAAGAAGAGGATGTAAAATGTATGGACTAAACCAAATATAAATCAATCATTATGACAGAAGTAGCACTTATTTGAGAGTCAGAAGTGAACAAAATATTCTGTGTCAGCAAAATGTCTCCTGTCAAAACCTGCTCTTTAAAATTTCACTACAATGTGCTGAGACAAATGTCCTTTGCAACTCCGTGGAAGGAAACATATTCTAAATCTTCATAATTCAAACCTTCCCTGTTTTCAGGCAACAAAGCAAGCCTGAAAGGGTTCAGCATTCCTGCTGATGGGGTAAATGCTGCACCTCCATCCAGCCAGCGCTCACCAGGACAGGCAGCACCTCTGACCCAGCTACCCAGGAGCCATGGGGAGGAGGCACCCACAGTGCTCCCTGTCCGGGCCATCCCTGAGCAGGCAGCATGGAGCTCGTGGCAACCAGCAGACACTCCAAAGCAATGGGGGTGTTCAGCTGCCAGTGACTTAGGACCATGGCCTGCATCTCTGGCCGGTGACCCACGGGGCAGTGGGATGCACACCAGGGATGCCTCGTGCCTGGGGCTGCTCCAGTGTCACACCAGCCACGTCTCTTCCTGCCCCATCTCTGCCAGCCAAGGGGCTGAAGAGGTGCTGCTGCACCCCCCTGTGCCCAGAGCTGCTCCTCCATGGGCCAGCTCTGGTCAGCATCCTGGGCATGCTGCTTCCTTCCTGGCCATCCTGACTACAGCCTAGCAGGATCCCAGCTCCCTTCAGCCCTCTGTGCAGAACCTCCCACTCCCTCCCTCTACACCATTCAAAGTAGACCATTTATCTTCGATTAAATTATAAATGTTTGAGCCCAGTTAAATCTTACAACTGAGCGATCTGGGCGAATGTCGTCTTCTCTTCCTCCCCTTTATCCTTCCCAAACACATCACGCGTTCCTGAGGAGTTCTGCATTATGTCACTCTTCAGTATATAAAATAAAGGGCAGGCATCTAAATCAGATCTCTGTTCTTCCTTACTTGGAATGACAGCACAAGCTGAACACTTTTGGTGGTTACACTGTTTGCCAATCTGCCACTACCTTAAGATACATAAAATACCAAATTTAAGACTTCAAAAGGGTGACTCCATTTATGTCATCGTACTCAAGAGAAAGCAACATTTTCTAATTTGAAAATGCTAGAGGAGTGTGCAGTGGTCTGTGAGATGTCCCATACTACTGGGAAAGTGCAAATGTAACAAAGGTTTCATGTCTACCCATTCAAAAGAAGAACCATAATTTTTTTTCAATTATATGTTTTAAATTGGACACAATCTGCCATAGTTTCTAAACCAGCAGAATTAAAGGTCTGGAATCCACTGCAACTTCTAAAAAATCAAAAACCATTGGAGAGGACAAAGGCAAAGCAAGGGCTGCTGGCAATAACTTCTTCCAACTTGAGTCTATTTTTGCAACTGTAGACATTAAAAAACCTGTTTGAAGATTAAAAATGCATAAAACTTGCAATTGACATTTATTTCCTGGAAAACAATCTATTTTTTCAGAGATGGTTTTTCCAGAAGATGATAAACTCCTTCTCCTTATGTTGTGCCTTAAGACATCATGTGCTTTTATCCTTTAGCAAAATATGAACCAGCTCCAAGGCTGACAATGCCAAGAACCATGACAAAATGGATTATTAATGAGAAACTGATCTCCAGAACTCTATTAATTTATGTCTTCCTGTCGGATCCCAAAGATGTATCAGCCCTCTCACTCAAAGAAAAAAATGCCAACATTGTACTTTGTTTTAAAGTTCTGCTTAGATGAAGAATTCATTATCCAAAGCAGTGTTGTGTTATTTCAGGCTCCTTGTAGAATAAAGATTCTTTATCAAATAGCTTTAAAAGCCACTGACAAGTGTGAGGATCTTGCAAAATATATTTACATCAACAATTCAATGAGGAATCTTGGATTTTTAACCTTTTTTTCTTTCCTCGGCAACACTCCTCTCCTTGTTCTGACCTCTCAGCACTTTGGAAATGGAGACCATGAAATTCCATCTGTAAAACCTCAGAAAAACTAACACAACTGTAAGCTTTTGAAATTCTTAATTGTACTAATTATTCCACTGAATATAACGATCTCGCACATAAACAGAAGAAATCCGATTTCTTCATTGAGCACGAACAGCAAACAGACAAAATATCCTTTTAAGCCTCCATGAAAAAATCTATCTAATCTGTGCTTATCATAATATTTATGAAATAAAAAACAGAGAGAAAAAATTGCTGTAATGTACTCTGGATGACCTCTGCTTGTGCGAGAGAATGAAAACAGCCTTTTGCTTTTCAATCCCCATCAAAGTGGAGTTAAAGGAGGGACAGCATTCCCTTGCTCACTGCCATTAATCATTGCTTTCTTCAAGCAAGTGCGTATTAATTTCTGTCATCCCAAACATCATCGAGTATTGTTACAGCACCGTTCACTCCTCATTCACCACCAGTTGTTACCAGTTTCCCTACACTGAGCAGAGACAGGGTGAATCGTGTGGATTTCAGTGTTGGAGGCCTTTATCCCTGGGGTGCTGACACCAATTAAGCCATTTCAAGAAGAAATGAGAGCAGGCGCAGCCCTTGGCGGTAACAAGAGCTCGCACCCAGGCCTGGCCGGGTGCCACAGCTCCCGCTCGGAGCGCGGGCACCGCGTCCTGCCCGCGCGGGCAGCAGCAGCACCCCAGAAACCAGCCTGGGCTGCGCCACACTGGGCTTCTGTAATGCATGACTCTCACTGCTGGGCTGACAGAGCTGGAATGGGAGCAGGGGCACGAGCTCCTGTTCCTTTGCTTCATTCCAGCACTACACGTACACATAACAATTTGTGATTTTACCACTGATATGTAACAAATACCCTAAATATGAAAATTAACTGAATCTGCTTGGTTTATAACATTGTTCCAGCAGTCCAGCACCCTGCATTGTCAGCCTGGCACCCCCTTTCGTTTGGGAGTCTCCAGGAACTAAAAAATCCCACATTTCAATAAAGGTACCTCACAGCCTTAAAATCAACACGCTTAATGAGTTTAATTAATACCATTTGTACCTTGCTAAAGTGTATGTAAGGATTTATCAAACTCTCTGGCAATAGTGTTGATTTTTTCTGACCGCTTTAGACCCAATCATTCTCCTTCTTTCAGACATTTACATCTGCTTTTAAGTTTTTATGGTTGCCTGTTGGCAGGCAGCAAAGTGGAGCTGTCGATGCTGCTGCAGAATAATGCAAGGTTTGTTATGAATTAAATATTAGAAACCTTAACGCAGCGGCCAATAAGAATTATTTGCCTTATTAAAGCAGCAGAAGACGCTGATTAAATTTTCATTGCATTGCAGTCTTTTTCCCATTTCTGCTTTCAATTCATCATTCTAATGTATGAAAGGCTTGCCGAATAATGGCATGGGGACTTAATTTCTGGAATGCAAATATGGCAAAGAAAATACCATAAATACCCTCCCAGAAAACATTAAACAGTCAGTTCTAATTAAGTGAATACTAACTAAGTAAATATTCTCTTAAAGGGAAAAAAAATCAAGATATCAAGAATTCCAAGAAGGAAAACTCTAGAAATAAAGGCACACAAAAATTAAAGGGAGTTTTGATTTTCTGTATTTCACAGGAGGAAACTAAGTATGGTTAAACAATTGAGTTTTCAGGTACTCCAAGAAATTTCTGTGTTTATGAGTAAGTATCAGAAGCCCCAGACGCGTTTTGATTAACTGCGGCTGCAGTTGGTAGGTGCTGTGAGTAAATCCACTCCGGTGCGTGCCAGCTGTAGCGAGGCTGCTCCGAGTCAGGTGATCCAGATGTGTTAGTTTTATAAAGCAACACAGTGCAATCGTGCTCAGTGCACTGGTCTGGCACCCTGCAGAAGCAGAATTCCATCAGGGGGAAGAAGGCTCTCATGGCACGGGCACTCGGGAGGGCGGCCGGGTTGGCACTCGCACAGCGGCACCGCACACGGCACCGGGAAAGCAGCCACACAGAACCTGCATCCCTGTGTCCTATCCTGAAGGTTGTTCACGTTTCTGCCTTAATGTGCATCAGGAAGAAAATGAACTTCAAGTATCCATTTCCCCTAGAGAAAATCTCTTCCCTGAAACTCTGCAACTAATGAAATGGGGATCTATAAATAGCAGCATCATTACCATGAGAGCACTTGCTTTGTGCCCGGCTCTGCCTCTGACCCTCTTTACACTAATAACCAGTGGGCTTCCATTGCATTCCTCCATAGGATGATCAATATTAGGACAGTTAAAATGTGATGTACATTTAAGCCACGGGGTGTATTTACTCACCGGCTTGCTCAAACGCGGAGCACAATGCAGCAGGTCCTGCCTCTCCCTGCTCACCCGTTCTACAGAATTCCTTATTGTCTCAAACGAGGAGAGAGCTGCTCTGGAACTCCTCTGACGGTACCAAGACTCACGTCGTGACAAGACAAAAGCCATAACACACCTGAAACGTTCCCTGCTGAAATCTCTCGATGAACCTCATTAAAATGGTTACTCCATTCCAAATACTATCTACTGAGGCACCACTGTAGTAAACTCTTCCTAAATTGTGCAAGTGAGCATTTAATCAGGGAACGCAATGGTTTGGAAGCGTGGTTTAGGTCTAGTCAAACCCCAGTATTTTCCAATTATGATAGATCCTTTCCAAAAGTTAACCATCATTTAATTTCACTGTGTACTGTAAATTCAACTATCCTAAAGGACAATGCAGTTTATGAATACAGGGTAAAAAGGAACTATTTATTAGTTGCCTATGGAATATTCTGCTACTGCGTATAATTTATTGATACTGAGATATTTATGCTGCCCTTCATTAAAGGTAAATATTCAGTTACATTTGCATCTCCCATATACAAAGAGTTCAATTGTTCTGCTAATTTCATATCTCTTAAAATAAATATGATAAAACGTTCCAGTGGGTGGATGAGTTTAAAGGCTTTTATTCTCTGTGACAAAATTATTGATGACAACATATCATAAATGGCACTTACTCCATATACACATGTCACAAGAAAATGTAAAATATTAGAACAGTTATGCATGCAGGAACATTTACTTTTTAAATGAAAATATAACATCCCAGTTTTAAAAACCATGTGGTTAAATCAAGAGAATGCATATGGAGAAAACAGAGGACATGAAATTTCACACGTGTTTGTGCTGATTTTCTTTTTGCTTACAGGTACTACACAGGTACTCAAATGTGATTGACTTTATTTAAGCCACAAAACACTGAGTCCCCCAGCAAAGCCCAGACAAATGGCACAGCCACACACAGCTCACAGCGCGCTGCCGACTGCTCTGGCTCCCAGAGGTACTTGTTCAGTGGCATTTTTTCCTCTGTTTGTTATCACCCTTTAACTTATTAAATATTAAACCAGCTCAGAAATCTGCATTTTATATCAAAATCAGCAGTCAAAGCCAGTAAAATGTATTTAGAAGATCCTGTGCTGGCCAATTGCGCTGGTGTGACTCCAGAGGCTGCACCTCTGCTGAGCACACTGTTATCTGCTCCAGACAGCGGTGGGGGATGTTTGGAACACGCTCCCAGGATGAAGACTTGCGTGTTCCAATCTTGTTTAAATCATCCAGACATACCTCTGAGAGCCTAAAAACGAGTTATTGCAAATGGCATGGGTTTTTGTATTTTAATATGATTAATATTGTAAGACATACAAAGCTATATGAAAGCAAGGATTTAAGAGAAATAAGCTGAGGAAGTAAAGCTTGTAAAATGCAACCAACACCCTCTGAAAATACCAGGCAGCAAAGGTTGCAATCTAAAGGAAGTAACAGCAGAATTCTCAGCACATGGTGGGGAGAGCAATGGCATTTTTACTGGGGCTGAAAACCAGAAGTGTTTGCTGATCTGTGCCAGCAGCTGAACTTTCAGGCCTATTTGTAAATAAAATCAAAATTGCAACTTCAGGTCCATGGATTCCCCTTGCCGTGGGCCTAAGGCGGAGGAATAGGCAGGAGCTGGGCGCTTCCCACAGCCGGGATTTGGAGAATTTCAGAGTTAAATAAAGCAGATTTGTAACTGGCAGGATCCTCTCAGCACCGACGTGGTTCTTGCTCTGAGGCAGCCGATGGAGCAGAGCTGCTCAGCGGCACTTGACAACAGCAGTGCTCCCACAATTGTAACCCTCAAATCCAATCAATCCTTGCTCTTTGCATTTCAAGCAGCTCCTGGCTGCCACTGCCTGAAGATAACTATTTTACCACCTCTGTCATGCCTAATTAACAAGTCAGATGTACAATTTAGAAATTTTGCAATTAACCTGCTAAAATATTGCTGGAGGATGCTAATTGTTATGCCAGTTGCCATAAAAGCTCATTTGCATAACTTATGTGTGAAAAACAATTATGAGCGGCGTTCACAGACGCGGTCCACAAACTGCTCCTAGCTACGGATGAGAGGGCCACAAAAACACTTAATTCATTGCCCACAAAATTATGTTCCCCCTTTTCTTAAACAGCATCTGTTTTGTGAAGCCATATTCATAGAAAATCCCCAAATCAACAATTAGGAGCATATGTAAATGTGCGATTACAGTTCTTTTTCTTCCATTGACAAGTTCCCGCAGCCGTGGCGGCGCGGCGCGGGGCGGCGCGGGCTCCCCGCGCCGGGCACTGCCCGGGAGCCGCCAGCCCGACGGCGCCCGCGCCGCTATCGCCTCCCCGCAGCCGATCACTGGGGGCCACTTTAACAACAAAGAACCTAAAGTCAATTGTTTCTCCAGTGAATGGGCGTCTGTTCTCAGCATATATTTACCCAGGCGTTCAGGGCAGATTTTTACCATTAAATTGGAGGCTGTAGAACATGGTTGTTGTACAAATATTTACATTAGTGCTGACCACAGCCTTATTGCGGCACTCGGAGAGAACAATATCGGCAGCTCCGTCACCCCGGTTTGGAGGCCCGAGGCTCGCTGCCGGCCACAAAGCCGGAGCGCCACTCGCCCTGCCCGTGGAGCAATCAGCTAATTCCATCGGACAGCAGCCGGTGCACGGCATTTCCATCAGGCCCCACCGTGCCACAGTTTTAGGGCGGGAAAGCAAATGCCCGTTTTATGTTCCGTGGAAAACAGGACACGGACTCTGTGTGATTTTGGGTCTCCTTTCAAACAGCCAGTTCGCTCAGCAAGTGCTCCCAGCCCAGTAAATACGACTAAACTAAAAAAGAACTTGAGTGTGGAGCCCCACAACACACAGCTGTGTGGTTCAGCACCGATGACATCACGCCACTACACAGCACGATGATGTCACTTGCACCTCTCCAAAATATTAGAGATTTAAAAGTTACATAACAATCTCGGTGATTAAATAGCAGCTGTTATGATAATCAGTCAGTAAAAGGAAATGGATTAGTTTAGTGTTGGCAACTACAATATTATTAGATGCTGGGTATATTGAAAGGAAGAAATATTTCCTTTATTGAACACAGAACACTATAAATTTAGGTAAACCAAAATTAGTTCATGTAATACACCAACATCCAAGAATTTATTATAAAGAGTCTATCATTTAATTTTCAGACATTCAATTTCTATACTTGGTCACAGTCAAAAGGTCAAGAACCAACAAGTCAATAAGTTCCCAAGCTCCATATTGATATCACGTCACTGCCCTAACAAGTGGAGGGGAAGCAAGAAATAATTCACAAAAAAAATCCTCAGCTGCCTTTGGAGGGCAAATCTCCCCCAGTGTCCCACGCCAGCGCTGGGTACCCAGAGAACTCCACCAGTGCCAAAACCTCCCCAGCCCTGTGGCACTGGAGGCATCGGGCAGGGTTGTAGTGCCCACACCCCAGCGCCCACTCTGCCATCCTTGGGCTTCCTGTCTCCTCTTCACCCAGTGCAACACAGGAAAGAAATATGAGGTAGAAAAACTGATAGTTCCCACTCTATTTGAATAACAAGTGAAATCCCAAAAATCCCTCCACTGCAAGTTATTACCAAGTGTATCTCCAGGTTTTATAGTGACAGGACTGTGCTATAATTTCTGAGAAAACCTCAGCATAAAGCTCCATAAACCCAACCAGTCCTGTAATGTATCACCTTATCTAGGGCACAATCATTTCCACAACTTTTCATGTTAGTATAATTTGTACAAAAATGGTAATAAATACATCCTTGAAGTCAAATAAGAATCATTGCACAATCTACTGTAACTTGTTCTTACTAGTGACAGTCAATCACGCTACCAGGATCTCACATGAAAGAAAATAAGCAAACATTTGGGTGTTCTGTAATTACAAACCTCGCTAAAAGCACGCTTCCTTCTTTAATCAACAAATACAAGAAAGTGTGTCTGGCACAGCCTTTTGAGTGTGCCAACCTGCCTTGAACAGCTACTGAACAAGGAGAGCACCGATCTCCAGCGACAGGAGCAAACCTTCTCCTTCTGTACTGAGCAACCACCAAGGCACGAAACCCTGATATCCTTTATGAAAGGTCTAACCATCAAGCAAAGAAACATTCCTGATTAAAGCCAAGAAAAGAAGAAGTCTAAGGAAAGCTTAATTTCTTCATCTCCAGCAGGTGCAACTCATCTGCGGCCAAAGTGGAATGAACTGGATAGTGTAAATTTACCTCTAACATAACAATTTTAATTAAACCCAACACTTGATAAAAATATTCCTTTTTAACACACAGCACCAAGTCAACACAACCTTCACAAAAAATCAGATGGATAGCATTCCCATTTTAGAGATAAAAGAAGCAAGCTCTTCCATTCAGTTCCATGAGGCAGTGGCCGAGCTCAGGGTCTGCCCTACCGAGGTCACCACATCCCTCCTCACCACATCCCTTACAGAAACCTGGGGACGAAGTTTTCTTCCCCAGCCAACAGCAGCACCAGGACTCAAACCAGCAGTGCCAGGATTTCCTCTCCAGCACCATCTTCTCCTGAAACAACACCATCAGGGGTCTACTGGTAAAGTTAAGGTCGGCTTCAGAACATTTTCATTATTTAGTCCTTTTGTTCAACAATCTGAAACCCAAAATGAGCAGCTGGAGCCCAGCAACGCTTCCTTTTGCTGCCTGTGAGAACTGACTTTGCAGTGTCGGGTGATGTTTTGTTCCTTCCAGTATCAAAAAGGTTCACTATGACAACTAAAGTTTTGGATTATACATTGCTGATGGGATTCTTTGGGCCAAGCTCTGGGGAGCTGAGGGCGACCAGGGCCGTCGTGCTTCCCATGAGAACGGCCCTGGCCCCTGCGTGGGGGCAGCAGGGCGGGCGCCAGGCGGGCACGGCGGGCAGGGACCCGCAGCGCACGTGCCACTCGTCCTGCGCCGCCATGAAACCCCCATGGCTCCGGGGAAACCGCCGCGCTTTGTGTCTCATGTGCTTCATGTTAAAAATTTCCCAACAGTGATAGACTTCAGCTGCCAGGATCAGGGAGAGCATGTGCATCCAGCATGAACAGCCCCCGCACGCAGCTCTGGGCCATTTTTTTATCCTTTTTCCTTTCTTTTAAATAACTATTGGGGCTCATAACAAGCACTGTCACTCCAGCACTGCTCCCCTGATTGACTTTGCGACAATGATCTGTGGAGGAGATGGGCACTCAAACAGCCACTCTGCTGCACTCAGGCAAAGAGGACTAGACAGGCTTGGGTTGGGTTTGCTTTGGGTTTATTTTTTTGCTAAATTTTTGTTCAGTTTCCAGAATTACTTCTCTGATTTTTTTAAAAACAGTATTGCAAAAACAAAACTAATCACAAAACTGTAGTAAAGCAACTCAGAGGCTGAATGAAAACCACACATACACACACACACCAAAACTCCAATCCTCAAAAAACAAAGGAAAGATTGAACTAGATTAGAACATCTCATCTTTGAGCCATCCTGGAGCATCCTGCTACAGCAGAGGTCTCAGCACAGTGATCTTATGTATCATATATGCTCTAATAAATAGGTTCAATGAGTTGAGTTAAGGGCAGAGTTTAACTGTTAACTCTAAATTCCCTCACTCTTATGGCTGTAAGTCAATCCCTTAATGTTACTTTAACACAATTTCTGACAGTTGAATAAAATCTATGGTCAATATTACAACCCCTTCTTTCCTAAAGGAAGGAAAATACATATGTGATTTGCATCAGAAATGGTGGGAAAGCTGTGGGTGAGTGGGGGTGACAAATGTCCACAGCCCTATTGGCCAGGAATCCGAGCCTTCCATTTGCCTTCAGCTAGCTGGGCCCTCACACCAATCCCCAAAACAGCAGAACTGGCAAAACCACCTCCACACAGGTACAGCTCTCAGCACAGCAGCTGGGAGCAGGCAGAGACATTAGAATACAAAGCTGTAAGATATATCTAAAATAATCCCACAAAAATCAGATGACACAAAGAATTCTAATACTTTCCTTTTGTTAAGATACAGTAACTGAGAATACAATGAAATTCTTCATGTTCAGTATCTCCCATTAGATCAATTAATATTCAGAGAAAGGCTTTAACATGAAGTTTAAATAATCATAGAAGGAGAAAAAGAACCACCAATGTTCTAGAAGCTTCTCTAGACCTTTCAATCAATTTTATTTATATGCAAAACCAAGAGAAACTCAGAAAAAACAAAGCTCCTCCTGATGCTAAAGCTCTCAATTTACTGACAGGCAAATGGCTTCATGCTGCCACTTAATCTCATTTCTTGCATAATGCCCTCTAATTAGCATATCAAAGTGAATTAATACTTCTAGGGCATTAGCAATGGGAAAATCTGCTCCAGGCTTCACAATAGCAGTTAAGCAAGAGCCAAGAAATCCTCAAAAACACCACAAACCACTTTGCATTGCAAAACTGTTCAATTTATTTATCCTCTCTCTCTAAACACTTTTACCGCACACTGTTTTACTACTGTTCACCAAACAAAATGATAATTGCCAAAGTTACCAGCATCTGTAATGCCTGTTTAGAATCTTAATTTAGATTGTGTACTTGAAGCTCTCTGGATGCTTCCATTGACCCCGTCATACACCACAGGACATACTGGAAAACTGTTGTTCTTTTAAAAAATGCCATCAGGATAATATTATTAAATAACCTTTTCCACTTACAATAAATGATTAAAAATTAAATAATCTATGACAAAGCCACCTGCTGGACAATGAGGAATGAGAGATTGGCTTTAAATGTTGATGCATGACTGAAGTATAGCAAAAGGGTTTGACCTGTAAACACATGATACAAACCCACCTCCCTTCCAGGTGATGGATTTGTATTACATGTGATATTCAGTGATTCACATCGTTGCAGTACCTGTGACTGTGCAACACGCATTGAACTGATCATTAACAAAAGAACTGAAACACCTAAAAGAGCATAAAATTAAAGTAAGTGCATAATGATTTTTACTATATGCTTTTATGCAAAACATGCTATTTTTATTCAATTCCTGATGCAATAAACACATTTGAGCTGTTACAATCAGAGATCAGAGCTTTTCTCCTTTAAAAAATATTTTTAGAATCTACATTCAATCACAGGTCATTTTGCAAAATACAAATTGTAATTTATAAACAAGGTCTAAAAACCCCTGAAACTTCATCACCTTAGGGCTCCGCAGCAGTCTTTAAAAATAGAAATGGACCACTGAGGGGAAAAAAAGAAACAAACACCCAAACCCTACCTCCCAACACCAGTACTCCCTCCCTGAGCTCAGGAAGGGCCTGCAGCACCAAAGGAAGGCCAATAACAAAGAGTAGGAGAAAATACCGGGGGCCAGTGGGGTTTTCTGCATTTCTGTTTGCAACACGAAGGGGGGGAAAGAAGTACAGTAATAACAAAATAAATTATGCTGGATATTTATCTGGCGCTTCGAGCCTTCCTAAAGAATGTGCATTACTGAAAAACACAAAGTTGAAGGACCAGGCTGCATTACCTTTCCTATTTAATTCCCTGCTTCCTCCCTCAGTCCCGGCAGCACGATGGAGGAGCTCTAGTGTCCAGCTGAGCTGCACAATTCATCTGTTTGGCTGATGAACTACTCCAACTCTATAAAAGCATGAACTGTAAGAGCTGACAGAAACTTTAATAATTTATATTAAATATTGATGTGAATTATTTACTCCATTCACACTTAAAGCCAGGAATTGCCTACCAGAGAAAAGCAAACGTGACAAAAGGTCAACACGCTGGTGAGAAAAGGCAGGCGGTGTCAGGCATGTGTTATCCGAACCATGCTGATCACCTTGATAAGCGAAGAGCATTAAACATGACTGCTGAGCAAACAAACAAAGCATTCTTCTCGGGGTGTCAATCGCGGCTCCGACAGCTCGGGCTCCGCGCGGCGCCGGGCGCGCAGCTCCGCTCGGGGCTCCGCTGCTTTGGGCTCGCTCGCACGGAGCCGCATCCGCTCCTGCCGCCTACAAATACCCACCGAGCCATCATGGGCTCCATGTGCAAGGAACTGAAAAACAGCCCGAAATCTGAGGCCACCTCCAAACCGGACCGCCACGCGCTCCGCTCTGCAATTATTAATACAGCCTTCATTCGGATTTAAATATTGCCTTGCATTTGTAACAATTTAGAGTGTCTAATTCTGCTTATATTTGTCTACGGTAGACTGCAAATATCATTATATTAATGCTTCACACAAATCAATGTTTAAATTGAAAAAAGACAGCATAATATCCATATCATACAACTTTACCATTGAAAGCTGCAGGAACAGAGCTTGATAAATGTGTTAAATCCTGAAAAAAAAAAAAAAGACTGTTTTGCATTCCCTACATGCCATGATAATAATTTATCTCTGAATGCAAAAATTCCTTAACTTACAACAAGCATCCTAAAATACACCACACGGTAACTGCTATAATTTGGTATTTTCAGATAAGCAAGCAAATGTGTGGAATTCAAAAATAAATGGAAGGACATGAAAGACAGCTATAAAATAAAATAAATAAAATAAATCCCTGCTCCTGGCTAAATTAGTATTGACAAGTAGGGCCAAATTTATCCCCTAGAGAGGGGGAAAAAAAATCTCTGGAACCACTAATCCCAGTACTCAAGGTGAAGATGGATATATAAATGCAACAAGGAGCACCAGCAATGGGAAGCGCTGAAGGTAAGGTGCAGTCTCAGGTTCTGTGAGACAAAATACCACAAATTTCTCTAATGTCCATAATCACCAAATCGCCATTTTCTCAAGTAGAGAAGTGCCCTGGTAGAAATCCACCAAAGAATCAGGCTGCTGATAATGAATGTGTTGGAAACAGATGACCAAATGACAACCAAGACACTTTATTCAATTTATTTTTTCCTAGTAGGACATTTATGAAGAAAAGCAATGTCATTGCCATAAGGACAGTGCAAACGACCAAACGTTCTGCTGCATGGCATCATTTGTAATACATCTGCTGGCAATTAAAAAAATACATTCAAAAGTACAACCACTGGGTCGGTGACAAACCTTTGTACTGAAGCATGAGATGGAAGCAAAAGCTAAACAATTTAAGCTGAGCTGGATGCACATAAACACCCAGCACTGACTTCTTCAGGTAGTCAGGGAACAACAAACTATGTATTTAGCAGCTTGAAAAAAACCAGGACTGTACATAAATATTTTAAAGAGCTAAAGTAAGTAACAATAACATCACAGCTGATATTTAGAAATTAGCCAAAATGCACACACACACACACACTCCCACACACACACACACACACACACACACATGTATGTATGCTATCAGTGCCATTTCATTGTTCCATCTGAATCCTCTCATGCTTCGGCAGGACTGAGGGTTACAGTGTATTACTGAGAGTTGTTCGCACTAAACCTCCGCTGGAAAGTTGCAATTTGTGCAGTGCAAGGGCAGAGTGCTGCGCCTGGCTGTTCCAGCCCCACGGTGCCGACAGGGGTTAACATTTCCCAGCCGTGCCAGAGCCACGCAGGGCAGGCTGCTCCGAGGAGTCCCCTGGCCGCGGCTCCAGCCCTGCAGCATATTGACAAGGGGCGTTCCTGAGCACCCGGCCAGCTCATCAATAAGGAGCTTTGCAGCCAGGCGGGCCCGATGCAGCCCTTTCATCACAGGGACGGCAGCGCACGGCTACTTACAGTTGTAGCAATAAAAATAAAGGTAACTTACACGGGAACAGCGAGGAATTAACCCCGTGGCTAACACGCGGTTTGTCTGGTTTTCAGAGCTTTTTTTATTCATTCTTTAACACCAAAATCTATGCAAGGGGAGGACGTTCTTAATGAACATTTTCATCCTCTCTCTTTAGACATAAAAAATAGTTGCAGCAGCCCGAGCAGCCGAGCAGGCCTTTCGCTTCCCCTGCGGACACCTCCTGCAGTCGAGAAGTTCATTAAGTTTTATGATCTTCCCAAGTCAGTCCTGCTTATAAGCCTCACAAAGGCCACAAATCTGGCAAACCATCATGTATGCCATTAGGCTTTACTAGGAAATGAATGCTATTTAGGGGTGGTGGTGACAGTAAATTCGGGGTTGGTTGGCAGCTATCATTGTTGCTGCTGGACTTGGGGAAATAAATAAATAAATAAATAACTGTAGATGTGTGCACCGTTATGCACATGAATTCAGACATTTTTATAAATGTGTGATCTTGTCTCTACAAATGACTTTTAAAGACAAAACCCCAAATTATGTATCGGCGCAGTCCAGGACCTAATAATATGTTGCTCCATTGGGAAATAATTGCAATTCTCTAAGACATTTTAAGACTACAAGAATTAATATATTTTCAGTTCTTTCTCCATAAGAATAACCAGGACTCCAGGTTGAGCAACATCCTGGAGGAAGCTTAATAAAATCACCAGTCTGTAAGTGTTTTAGTCAGTAAAAAAGAGCTATTAAAAAAAAAACAAACAATGGTGCAAATCAGTTTTTGATTCCTTCTGGCAGGACGTGAGGAAACTGACACAGGTATGCAACAGATGTGAGCGTGTGCCCAGTGACACCTCAGAGACGGGCAGAGCACAGCCAAAGGGAGCCAGCAGCTCCTCACTCGCTCATCTTCCCATTTATTGGAGGGGCTTCAGAAGAATTCTGGTATAATTTTTCTTTGAACTAATTAAAGCCAGAGGTGGCAGTTTCTTTATGAACACCGTGCTACCTTGTGGTTGCCTCTCAGAATACACACAGCTATTAATAGCTGTAAAGTACTTAAATGTATTATGCAGCACTTTTGAAAATGTTAAAATGTTAAAAAAGAAATGTCAGGCTAAATTCAGTAACTCAGTGATTTGCTTTGTACATGGTAAATACCTCACAGGGAGAAAAAATAAAAATCTTCATCTCCTGACCCTGTGTGAGGCTTTCAGAAATGAGATGCATCCATTAACCCTTGCTGGGAAGTGACAGAGTGGCTCCATGCAAATTGAGGATTCCTCCTTGTGCTGTCTCCCATCCAGTCTCACAAAGTCCTTGCTGACTGTACTGAAACTACGAAAATGCAAATAAATACATAATTCAATATAAAAATTACTTAAATATCGCATGACTTGTTTCTGAACAGATATGACTTCCTCACCTCTGGAGGAAGGCAGTGATGAAGCCATCACAGCAATTCCCACACCCAGGTAAACTTTGGTTCTGATCAGGAAGAATTAAACACCAGCACATGACCCCATGGGAGGCAGGTTTAAGCACCTAGTGATTGTCGGACCACAGACAATGCAGAGCCCTAGGCAGAGAGAGGGACACCTCTACTTTAACTGCATCTCAGACCCTTGCTCGAGCTTCCAGTTTAGAATTGTTTGAGCCGTTCTCTCCGAGAACAGCTTCCAGAAAACGGGCTACAATTTATTTTCACGTTTTCTTTGCTTTAGCACACTAAGTAAAGACTGCACAGACATTTCACCTCAGCTGGGAGACCCTGAGTGAAGGTCCCCTTCCGGGAAGTTTTTGGTGGAGGTGTGGATCCATCTCCATCAATCACTCAGAGCATTAATCGTGTCCTCCCGTGCTGCGGGGCTGGCAGGAGCTCGCCTTTGGGCAGGCAGACGCCTTCACTCTTTGTTGGTTCTCACAAAAGAGAGATAACTTGAAAACTTGCTCGACTTCTTGCAGCACAAATGCAGGATCCCAACTTACAAGTTATCGCTGAAACACCCCAAAAGGTTTCAGACCACAGAGCCCCTTGTCAGGTTCCCCCTCGCCTGCGAGACGGCGGCGGCCTCACAAACACCCTGTGCCAGTAATCCCACTGCTGAAAGGACTCGGGCTTTCTTCACAGCTCACCTCTGACATGTGGCTGACTACACTCGCCTTTCAAAACACTGAGGCTAAGCCCTCTGCAAATAAAGTGACCGCGGGACCTGCGCCTGCCTCCGTAATTGAAATGTGCCTCCTGCAAATGTCTGAACACCGAGGGCAGGCTGCTCTCTGGCTCCGGAGCAGGACGGGCAGAGAAGTTTAGGGCAAGGCAGGAAACAAACACAAGCCGAAGGAAAGGGGTTACGAGCCGGCCGAGGTGGAACGTAGGTAGGTGGGAAGGGAGAGGGATCATTCCCCTTATCCCGGGTAATATAATGCAACATAAAGCAGAATCAATCTTAATATTCACAACACAGTCAATACCCTAGTGCTTAGCTGTCAGCAGGAACTGAAGTGGATCCCCGGTAGCAAAGAAACCCTTGGACATAAAGCACCATAATTCACAGAGAACCGCTCACTCCGGGCTCCACGGCTCAGATTTGCAATGATTTCACGTTGGGTTGTTTTCATCCAGGTTTATTTTTTCAGTGTGGAATTAAGCAGAACGTTATTGAGTATCACATAGAACTAAAAAGCCAGGCAACGGCTTAAGCTATATGTGAATAATTGGCTATTCATTTTTAAATCCAGTAATAGTAAATGTTTTTGTTATTGCTAAACGTTTTTACTATTGTTAAATGTTCTTATTCTCACTAAATATTATTTTCACTAAATGTCCTTGTTCTCATAATACAAAGCAGAATACTTTGCAAATTTTCTTCTTTAAACAAACAAACAAAAAATTCTATAAATTCAGTGATGTGAAAAAATTGCAAAAAATTCTCCTAAAATGCCCACAAGAAAAGCACGGAGTTTATTCCTGTCCTGTCGCGTTAATGAAGACAAAAAAAACCCGCACTTTTGAGATGATTTTTGATAATTTTGGCGTTTAAAAACCCAGCGCCCGGGAGGAGCCGGAGCAGCGCCGGGCACAGGAGCGGGGTCGGGGCGCCCACGGCGGGGCCGCCTCGGGCTCGGCTCGGCGCCCCGGCCGCTCAGGGAGCTCCCGGTGCGGTCCCGGGGTTAAATCCCGCGGTCACACCGCCCCGGCATGTCTTTCACACACCGTCTGACGGTAACACGGCAGCGCGGGCGCTCCGGGGCCGCGGGGGCCGTGAGGGGGGACCCCCGCGCCCTTTCACGGCGCTCCCGCCGCCTCAGGAGCCGCCGGGTGGCCCCGGCCCCGCGGGGCTCCCCCGGCCCGGCCCGGCCCCCGCCCCCCGGCGGCGTGAGGGGCGCCGGGCCCGGCGCGGCTGAGGCGGGAGCGCTAAGATGGCTGCGGCGGCGGCGGCGCGGGCGGCCCGTACCTGTTTTCTCCTTGATCTCGCAGAGGACGCTGAACAGGGCGGGTTTCATCCTGTGGCAGTTCAGGGCGTGTTTCCTGCAAGAGAGCACAGGACAAGCGGTTAGCGCCGGGCTCCAGCAACATGGCGCCTTCCCCAGCTCCGCGCTGGGGCCGCTCGCCCCCCGGCCGGGGGTCCCGGGGCCGCGGGCAGCGAGGGCCGGCCGGAACCTCCCTCATCCCGCTTCGCTTTCATGCGGAATTATCTTTGTGCAAACACCGCCCGAACGAGGGGGAAAAACCACCCCCCTCGTCCCCGTCCTGCGATATTAGAACTGATTTATTAAGGAGATTGGGGAGAGGGGGGGGAGGTGTACAGAGTTAACATTGTTTTTGTATTTATTGTGATTTAATACAGCCAGGGTTTGGTTTGGGTTTTATTCACACACACACACCCTCTCCTGCAGCAATATCTGGTCAGATTTATAATTCATCTGCTGCCACTTTGAGACAAGAAAAGAAAGAAAGAGGCAAAGTTGTACTTTGAGGGATGGCCGGACAGACAGACGGATGGACGGCGGCGCAAAGGCCGGTATCCACCGGACAGTGTCCAGCGGGAACGGCAGGGACCAGCCACAGCCTCCCACACCACAGTGACGGCAGAACCATCGCACACTTCTACATTTATCATAGCTATTTTTTTTTTTAAGGAAAGAAATCATTAAATAGCAACTTGGCTCTGCCTTGGCTGCTGGTAATTTTTCTTATGGCCCCATGAAGTTGCTCTTAATTGTGAGACTCCGGGTCTCTGCAGAGAAGCAGGAAGGAGAGAAACAAAAACCACACACACACACCAAAAATAACTTAAAAAATAATAATATTAATAATAATTTTTTTAAAAGACAAGGTTTAATTAGACGAAACCAACTTTGCTTGTGCCTCATCCAGGCTTTGGTCAGTGATGGTCATGATCTGATGGAGGATGTCGCCGATGTCCTGCTTCCTGCCGTCGCCGTCAGCCCCTTCGTGTCCGTGGGGAGGCGGCAGGGCCATGCCCCCCTGCACCGAGTGCCCGGCCAGGTTCACGCCGGCCAGAGTCTGCAGCATCCTGGACTGATCGTCCATGGCTCCGGGCCGGGCCGCGCTCCGGGCGGTCACGGCAGCGCCTGCCCCGCTCAGTCCCAGTGCCGCGCTCCTGACCGCGCTCTGCACACACACCACGAAAAAAGGGGAAAAAAAAAAGCCAAACAAAACAATAACAAAAAAATGTAGTATTTGTGTATTGACCGGATCTCAGCTGTTTATTCCACTCTCTTCTCCTTCCCAGGGCAGTAAATCACTCTCTTCTTTAGTTACAATCTTCTTTCATCATCATCATATTGGTGCCTCGGATAAATGAGCTGAGCAGATTTCTGTGAGGTTTTCCTGGTATAATCTTCCTCCAAAGCTTTTTTTTTTCCTTTTTTATTTTTATTGTTGATTTTATGTCTTTCCCCACTTGTCCAAAAATCTTCTTTGCAAAAAGGCAAAATTAAAAAATAATTAAATACAAAATCAAAAAAACTCGCTTTCAAATCCTTCAGAAGTTGGGAGGGTGCAAACAGCAAAAACCACAACAAACCAGCGAACACCCCCACCCCCAAATTGCAACATAAAGAAGCCAAGAAAACACAACCACAGAGGGAAAAAAAAAAAATTAATCGCCCTCCCCCCCAAATAACAAACGATCCCAAGTCTGTGCACGGGGGTGAGACAGCGGCAATCAAAAGTTTGAACTTGTGCAAAGAAAAGAGCGGAAATAACGGGGAAAGAACTGTAAAAAAATTAATTACACACTCTCTGCAAAGCAATGTGCAAAAATATCGGCCCGCCGGAATTTATGAGCCCCGCGCCCGGTGCCCGCGCGTGTTTTATGTTGTTTGATGGCCGCTCCGGTGAGGGATTGACAGGCTGCCAACGCCACTCACTCACCGCAGACGTGTCACCCTGTGAAGGAGCCGAGCGGCGCGCGAGAGGGAGCGGAGCGCCGGCCCCGCCCCCCCGCCGGCCCCGCCCCGCCCGGGCCCGGCCCCGCCTCGCCGGGCTGTCCCACCGCCCCGCCCCGCCCCGCGCGGGGCCCCGCCCGCCCCGGTCCGCGCGCGCGGCCCTCCCGCCGGGCCCAGCGGCGCCCGCGCTCCCGGGGCGGGCGGGAGGCGGTGGCCTCGTGCGGGAGCGACGGGCGCGGCGGCCAATCGCCGTGCAGGGGAGCGGGATCTGCCGGCGGCATTGACCAATCAGAGAGCTCAGGATGGTGTCGTACCCGCCCATCCCGCCTCGGGCCCCGTTCCCGACTAAGGAACTTGTGATTGGGCCGTTCGAACGGCGGCGTGGGCGGGGCGAGCTGCCCAGGGCCCGCCCCCGTTGCCGTGGTGACGGCGGCCCGGGCCCGCGCGGTCCCGGCGGGCCAGGCCCGGTGCCTCCGAACTCCCGGAGGAGGCCGGGCCCGCCCCGGGGCCGGCAGCTGCGGCCATGCGGTGGAGCCCCGGTGCCTCCCGAACTGGGAGCCGGGCAAGGCCGAGCCCGCCCCGGGGCCGGGAGCTGCGGCCGTGCGATGGGGCCCCGGCGCAGGATGAAGGGTCCCGGGCTGGTGTGCTGCGGCCCGTGCCTTGAGCGTGTCCCCGCGGAGGAGCTGCGGGACAGAACAGGAGCCTTTGGCACAGCCCACGGCTCAGCGATCACTGCAAAATTTTTTTTTTTTTTTGATCTGCACAGAACCGCGGAAATGGGAAGAGAATAAAGCACAGGCACCAAGGGTAATTACGAGTTCATTCTGTTAAGAGGTTACCTGTAGGTCGCTGCCACCCCTCCTCAGGCTGTCCTCACGTGGGACACTGCCCCGTTCGCTCCAAATTCCTTCAGTCCTGGTCCGTTTTGCTCACACAGCTGCCCCCACAGAGGCCTCGTAGGGAAGGCTGCTGTGGGTGCGATGGACAGTCACAGCGGCACTTATACAATCCTTAATGTGCTGAATGTGCTCTGTCTGTGATGGACGATCTCGGTGGAGCCATGCCCAAACTCAGCCCTCATCCTCTAACCTTCCTGGTGGTCTGGCTCATGCTTCAGGCTTGGCTCCCCCAGACCCAGCTGGCATTGCCATCCCACACCGTCACTTAGGCCCTGGATGTCACTGGAACCCTTTCACCAACTGGCCAGGGTCAGGTGTGGCTGGTGCAGATGGAGATGGCTGCTGGTCAACAAATCTGTGCTCTCACTGTTCCCCCATGCAATTAGTGAATTCATTCACATTTCAATTACTTTACATCTTAATTACTCCACCATTGTCTGTCTTGAGCCAATGAGTTTTCAGGGTCATCCAGTTTTACTAAGCACGCTACCCCAAAGGCATTTTAAATTGCTATTATTGTGATTATTTCACCAATGCATTTGCAAACAGGACAGGGCTCCCTGGCACATGCCAGGACCTGCTGGGCCTCACCACATCAGCAGAAAGCTGCTGTTCTGGGTGATTGTTTGTACTGTTTTAGGAGGCTGAGTACAGTCACTCCAGAGCTCTGGAGTGACTCAGGCATCTCCCTGTGAGATGCCCTGTGCTGGCGCAGCTCCAGCTCCTGCCCTCGCTCTGCACTGCCAGTCACTGGTACCTGCTTCTCACAGGCTCTTGGTGGCACTTGTGCCACGCTGTCCACTGTCCCTCTCACAGGCAGCCCTTGAGACTGCCACGTTAGCCTTTCCTCAGGGATTAATTAACAAGTGTCCTTACTTCCACAGAAAATTGCGGAGGCTGCACCAGCAAGTCTGGAAAGGTGGCAGGGACACACGGCCAGGAACAGGAACCCTGGGAACAGCTGGGAACAGCTGCAGCTCCGGGAGGCCGGCGGTGGTGGCTGGGCACCCCTGCTCGCCCAGGCAGCCGTGCGGACACAGCCCCGGAGCCCCGGGTGACCCAGGGACGCGCTCACGGGCTGGGGCACGGGCAGCGCCCGGTCCCTGTCCCGGCAGCAGCGACCGTGTGTGGGGCTCATCCCCCTGTGCTTGTACACCGAGCGCTACCTGCACAGCGCTTTTATTGGAAATAAAAGTGGAAATAAAACTGGTGCGATCCCCGTGAGAAAAGCCTCCTGTATGTCGCCGCGCGGCACCGGTGAGCGCCGCGGGGGTGTCCCGGTACCGACCCGGGGCACCACAGCCCGTGACCCGCTGCCGTGCGGCCGCACCGCCTCCGGCCGGGCCGCTCCGCGCTGCCGGTGCCGCCGGTGCCGCCGCCCCGCCCGTTCCGCGCCGTCATTTCCGCGGCCGCGGCGCTTCCGGGTCGCGCGCGGCCCCGCGCCCGTTCCGCCGGACCCGGACCCGGAAGCGGCTGCGCGGCCCCGCGGCGGCGGCGGCGGCGCCGGTAAGTGCGGGGCGGGGGCGGCCGGGGCCGGGCTGCCAGCGCTGTCAGCCCCTCGCGGGCCCCGCGGGATGCTGTGACCGGCGGCGGCGGCGGCTGCCAGCCTGCCCGGGACGCGGCTCGGGGCACCGGGGCTCCCCGGGCGCGTCTCTCGGCGGCGGGGCGGGAGCAGCGCGGCGCGGGCGGTGCGGGGCAGGCGAGCCGGCAGCGACGGGTGGCGGGGCCAGGTGAGTGCGGCTGGAGCGGCGGGGAGCCCCGGGATGCGCCGGGGCAGCGGGAGGCACGCGGTGCCTGCGGGATCACTCCATCCCGATCCCGTGACATGTGTCCCTGTCACACGGCCCCGTGCCCGTGTCCCGGCCGCTCCTGCCGGCGCTCTGCCCTCCCCGCTGCTCCCGGCGGGCGCTTTGGGCAGCATCACGCCCAAATGCCGTTCTGAACGGGGCTCCCGGCTCTGCACCTGCCTGCCGGTGCCGCCAGAGCCGGGAGCACCACCGGGGGGGCGGGAAAGGCGTCCGGGAGACGCCGCAATGAGTTGATTTCTGTGCTAGTGGAAGTTTGGAAATTGACTAAACAGAGATGCCAGAGCCGAGCTTGGATATCCCGAGTGTTCCAGACGATTTTAGGCGTCAGGGGATTATCAGGTAGATGCAAGACTGGGAGTTAGACTCTCTCGGTTACTTTTCCAAATTCAGAACAGCTCCATTCACGGACACTTTTTTAGGTTAGATTAAAAATAAATTGAGATCAGCATGTACGTATAGACTTGTACAGAAATAACTGAAGCAGGGAACCAGTTTAGTCAATTTCCGTATCAGTCGTGTTTCAGGTCTTTATTGTAACACCCTTTCCCGGTCTGTTGGTTAAATGTTCACCCAATTGCAACAAGTAACAAATTTAAAATAACAAATAACGAATGTTAAAATAACAAGTAACAGCTACATTCTTGTTGTGCGTTTCCTTTGGATCAGTGAAGGCCTCTGCCGGTGAAGCAGCCTGGCACAGGGATCTGTGTTCTGTAGCACGAAATTTTCCCGACCATTCGAAGCTGTGAGCGTGAAAAGCACACACCTGAATGGAAAGGTCAGTTATGGCAACAAATGGCACCGCACAGGAGCCGCATACTGGTCACAGCCCCATGCAGGAGCAGCCCATTCCCATATGGCCATTCTTCTTGGAGATCACACAGTCACTGAGGTTGGAAAAAACCTCTGAGATCATCGAGTCCAGCCTCTGATTCACCACCACCTTGTCAGCCAGGCCAGAGCGCTGAGTGCCACCTCCAGTCATTCCTTGAGCACCTCAGGGTGGTGATTCCAGCAGCTCCCAGGGCATCCCCCTCCAACCCGGACAGCCCTTTGTGTGAGGAAATTCCTTCTGAGATCCAAAATTCCTTCTGACATCCGAGGCCAAATGACACTGGCTGAGAAATGGGGATGGAGCTCAGGTGTCTTCATTTCTTCCTGTTCAGGGACTGACCCTGCCCTGCATCTGGGACCCTGTCCCACACCTGGGACCCTGTCCCACACCTGGGGACCCTGTCCCACACCTGGGACCCTGTCCCACACCTGGGACCCTGTCCCACACTGGGACCCTGTCCCACACCTGGGACCCTGTCCCACACCTGGGGACCCTGTCCCACACCTGGGACCCTGTCCCACACTGGGACCCTGTCCCACACCTGGGGACCCTGTCCCACACCTGGGACCCTGTCCCACACTGGGACCCTGCCCCACACCTGGGACCCTGTCCCACACTGGGACCCTGCCCCACACCTGGGACCCTGTCCCACACTGGGACCCTGCCCCACACCTGGGGACCTGTCCCACACCTGGGGACCTGTCCCACACCTGGGGACCCTGCCCCACACTGGGACCCTGTCCCACACCTGGGGACCCTGTCCCACACTGGGACCCTGCCCCACACCTGGGGACCCTGTCCCACACCTGGGGACCCTGCCCCACACCTGGGGACCCTGCCTCACACCTGGGGACCCTGTCCCACACCTGGGGACCCTGTCCCACACCTGGGACCCTGTCCCACACTGGGACCCTGCCCCACACCTGGGACCCTGTCCCACACTGGGACCCTGTCCCACACCTGGGGACCCTGTCCCACACCTGGGACCCTGTCCCACACCTGGGGACCCTGTCCCACACCTGGGACCCTGTCCCACACTGGGACCCTGCCCCACACCTGGGACCCTGTCCCACACTGGGACCCTGCCCCACACCTGGGGACCTGTCCCACACCTGGGGACCCTGTCCCACACCTGGGGACCCTGCCCCACACTGGGACCCTGTCCCACACCTGGGGACCCTGTCCCACACTGGGACCCTGCCCCACACCTGGGGACCTGTCCCACACCTGGGGACCCTGCCTCACGCCTGGGGACCCTGCCCCACACCTGGGGACCCTGTCCCACACTGGGACCCTGTCCCACACCTGGGGACCCTGTCCCACACCTGGGGACCCTGTCCCACACTGGGACCCTGTCCCACACCTGGGGACCCTGTCCCACACTGGGACCCTGTCCCACACTGGGACCCTGTCCCACACCTGGGGACCTGCCCCACACCTGGGGACCCTGTCCCACACTGGGACCCGCCGTGCAGGGAGGGGCTGCCTCAGGGGTTCTAGCAGAGTTCTTCAGGGTGTTTCTGTTAGTCTGACACAGACTCCAGGCTGTAAAGTTTTGATATTAACTCTGTGTGTGTGTGAGCTGAGGAGCTCCATCAAACTGTGGTGCCTTGTTGTTCACTGTCTGTCAGCTCAGTTTCGTATCCCAGACAGCACAAGGGCAATCCCTATCTTGTTTGCTTATTGTCTGAGAAGTGCTGTATCTAAATCCATTATTCTGAGAGCAAAACAAAGCTCCTTGAATATGTTTTGTGTGCTCTTGAAAGAGACAGACCCAAAATTAAAAGCCAGAGGAACAGGGGATTCATCTCTTGCTGAAGAAATGTGAATCTGTCCAGTTCCATTTGACATAAAGTCCCAAAGGGGCTGAAGGTCTCAGGCATTTTTAAGTAGTTCTGATCTTCATGAGTGTTTCTTCAATCAGAAGCAGCTGGCATGCTGCTATATTTAAAAAATAAGATCATGACCATGTTTTTAATGCAATAAAAATATTTACATGCACTCGGAAGTGGAATGGCAACAACCTAAAGAAACTGACCAGGACCAAAGTGTTTGTTTTGGCGGATGCTGCTGTTTAAGGCACCCCCTGCCTGGCAGTGCCAGACCCTCCGTGGTGCTGCTGCAGAGCTGTGCAGTGGCTGTGCTGAGAGCCCCTGGGCTGGCTGGACCTGCATCGTGTCCCCAGGCAAGGCAGCTTCTGTGGGCCTGGGGACCTCTGTGTGTGTAAAACCGAAAGAGAGTAGCATCTCTCTCAGTAGCAAACAGGCAAAAAGGTAAAATGGTGAAGCTTCCTGGTTCAGTTATTTTTGAGGTTGAAGCTTGTATTGATGTTTATGAAATTTATTATGTTTTATAGGCTCTTCAATATCACGCTAAGAATTGTGAAAATAGCAGCTCTAGTCTGATATTCGAACACTGTGCTTTCATTCTCCACTCTACAGCAAGATATTTTATTTATCACAGAATTCCAGAGTGGTTTGATATCCCGTCCATCCCTGCCCTCTGGCAGGGAAGCCATTCCCTGTGTCCTGTCCCTCCATCCCCTGTATGTGATGTCTCTCCATCCTTCCTGCAGACTCCCTTCAGATGCTGAAGGTCCGTTTAGGTCCCTCCTGGGCCTTCTCTTCTCCAGGCTGAGCAATCCTCACTCTCTCAGCCCTTCCTCATAGCAGAGATGCTCCATCCCTCTGATCATTTTTGTGGCTTCCTCCAGACCCGCTCCAACAGGTTGATGGCCTTTAGGAATGTTCCAGCTCAGGAAATTGTCTTTAAAGCATTTTAGGCACATGAGTGACAGAAAGTGTTCCATGGAAAAGCACCTTTGTTGAAACTGTTCCTTCCCAGCTTTCTGTGCAGAAGTCCATCAGCTTCACCTTCCCCTAGACAGGGACTGCTGTTCCCCTGGAAAAGAGTGTTCAGCAGGAATAAAAGTGAAATGAATGCTGTGTGTTATTTACAAGGCCCTCTGGTTTTGTTTTGTTATTTTAAAGCCAGCAGCAATTAAGCTTCAGTCATGAACTCAGCTATTTTTCCTGCACAGTGATTCTCCACACGCGTGCTGTGAAATTGGGTCAGGGGGTTCCGGGGTTGTGGGTCAGCCCAGTGTGGCACTGCAGCTGTGCTGTGTGTCAGGGAACCCTGCAGACAGCAGGAGAAACCAAGCTCCATCAGAGGCATTAAAAATGGAGAGGTGTTTGGCCGTATTCAGAGAGCAGAGCCGGGCAGGAGCGGCGCTGGGAGCGCTGGATCCAGCATTCAGCACAATATCTGAATGAAAAATGACAACACTTTGTCATCTGTTCAAATTGATATTGCACTCTCGGCTGTGACAGCTGAAAAGGCCCACAGGTGCCATATAAAGAGGTGACCATGTTGTCATATTTCATTTAGGCATCCCTCTGCAAAGCCATAATTACCTAATTAGGTTGTTAATTAGGAGATTAGCATTTCGCTATATTGATAGAATGCTCTTTGCAGGCACGAGTCTAGATACAGATTTGTCTGCCCTAATTTATAATCTCTGCATTTTTTATACTTATTTATTTGCTTAAAATCTTGATGCAAGATTTCTCAGGTTAGCAGAGAATCAACTTGTCTGCAATTAAACAAAGATTTGACAAGATCAGGAAAGAGAAGAGCGAATATTTCCCATACATACCCCAATATTTTCTCCCCCCCTCTAAAGCTCAGTAATTAAAATATTGGAATTGGTGTTATTTGCATTCTGATTAGTGTGACAACAAAAGTATAGCCAAATTCCAAGCAGTCCAACAATACAGCTAGTGCCAGATTGATTTACAGGTCTGGAAATGAACAAATAATTTGTTGGAAGTTGTGTGTAATGTAGTGTTTGCTCATCATAACTTCCCAATTCCAGTCTCTCTTGTGAGAGAGCCTCTTTATATGACTGTAAATGATTATTTTCTTTTTAATGATAGGACCGGAGTGTGAGTGACAGCTTCTGCAGATAAGTATTCACTCTTAAATGCAGTTGAGCTTTTGCTGAAACATAAACTGAATGTTCGTATATTTCAGTTCACTTTCCTTTATCCTGCCTGCCCAGGACCTGTCTGTGTTTGAGGGGGTTGATTATTTTTGCTGCTGCAAATGCAGATAACCAGAACCATTTCTTGTGCAATTGCAGACAGAAGTTGACTGGGAAATTATTTCATAGAACCTGAATCATAAATTTTGAAGTATGTTCGTGCCGTCCTGTTCCTGCTTATATGACGCTGGGGGAAAAATCAATTTTTAATTCTAATCTGCCTATCTTTTTCATTAGTTTTTGAAGATCACTTTGAAGAGCTACAGTCAAGGAGGTGTTTGAGTACAGGGACTATGGAAGCCCTTGAATGATAACATGACCTGCAATGGTATACAATTTTTCCAGCTTGCTATGTTTTGAGTTTGTTAGCAATTGTCTTGGATCCAAATTGTACCTTCCACGAGTTCTGTCTTTGGAATACTTTTGTTTACTTTGAATAGGGCTTTAATTGTTTATTACTTTCTTAAGGAGAATAGTTAATTTAAACAATATTAAACAAACAAGAAACCAAAAACAAGCTACAGCTTTGCAGAACATGAGGAAAGAAGGTTTTTTTCCCCCCTACTTCTTACTTTTATAATTTGGAGATGAAGATACATTGCAGAAATTGGAGAGTTTTGTGGGGAATTTGGAACTGCTTTTGGCCATTTGAACTGGAGGACTCTTAAAACCATTCCATTCAAACTGATGGAACTTCAAAGCTGTAGCTCTTTCCTGCAGCAGAACATTTTTAGTTGCTGACAGCTTTCTCTGATTTTATTGTTTCTTGCAGCTTGCTTAGAGGTCTGTGTGTTTCAAAGCACGAAAGGCAAAAATATCAACCCTTCGTGTTTAGGGGCATGTCCTTCAGTTGGAGATGTGCTGGTGGCACCACAGGGCTTTGGTGGAGCTGTAGGGGTCTGACCTGGGGCCTGCGACCTTCCAGGGACAGGCACAGGGTGTGAAAGTGCCTGTTGGCTCTGGTGTCACCTCACCAAGGGAAATCCATAGTTCTGCTGGAAAATGTGTCAGGAGCTGCAGGAGGGAGCAGGGCTGGGGCAGTGGGTGGCACAGGGGGGCCCTGCCCCACTGCTGGCAGCTGTGCAGGTGGGACACGGCTGCCCCAGCTCTCTGCAGGTGTGGGACAGTGACAGGGACCAGCCACCTTGTGCTGGGAAGTGACAGCGAGGCATTGCGTCAGATTCCACTGTGTTCATTTAGCAAACCCAGGAAATCCATTCTGAAATAGCTGCCTTTTCCCCCAAGTGAGGAGAGCTGCTCTCAGCATTTTTCACGCTCAAGGTCAAACGTTCCCCCTGCAGCCAGCAGCGAGCAGGGCTGGCACATGGCTGCAGTCCCCCCAGTCGCTGGGTCCAGCACGGAGCTGGCTCCAGCTGTGCCTGCTGCTGTCTGCCTGACACCACGGGATGGATGGGAGGATGGCAGCCATGAGCTTCAGCTTGTCCTTTCCCCTAATCTCACACGTGCTTTGCTATCTTGTTGTCACCTCGGGTAGGTTAACATGCAGATATGATCCCTGTGTGGGGAGTTGGTGGGGGAACAGGAAAGCCAGAAATCTTCATTAAATAATTGCAGTGCATCGAGCAAGCAGGAGGGTCACAAGAACAGTTCACATGTTGTGATGATGAAGTTGCCTCCCGAAATTCAGCTGTGTTCAGCTGTGTGTTTAAGGTACAGCCTGCGTGGCTGCAGATCCTTTTCCAAGACCTTTGTGTCACCTCCTGGCAGCGGAGTCGTTTGTTAGCGTTCCTCGTTGTGCAGGGGTTATGAATGAGCCTGATCTGCATAAAGCCCTGCTTGCCTGGCTGGGAGAGCCCATCCCTGCCATAAATATAGCCGTGGGGAGCTGCAGGAGCAATACTCCTGAGAGAAATAGTGCACTGAGATGCAGCTGTCTGCTGCTGCCACAGAGTGCCCGTGAATCCTGGCAGGGCGTTCAGCCTCCTGATGGTGCCGTTGGACATTTTGGGGATGTTCTGTGCCTGCACCAGGCTGAGGGGGCTGTGCTCCCAGGGCAGGGCAGAATCACAGCAGTGGGGCCAAGAAGGGCAGAGGGAGCATTCATCCCTGGCTGTTGGTCAGACACTGTGCAGACAGTTGGATAGGTGAATAATAAAGATCAGAAGAAAGTGAAGATCTCTGTCCACCTGTGTGCTGATCACAGGTGTTTGCCAATCAGTACATCATTCAATCCCAGCCTCTGTATCCTGTTGTACAGAAATGCCAAACTCTAAAATTTTGGAGATTTCACATTGCTCTCTTCAGTTTTAGTGTTTGCACAGAGAATGTTTGACAGCTGCCTGCAAAGTGCTTTATTAAATGGTAGAATATTATTTGTATAGCACAACTATTAGAAGAACATTTATTTTTTGTTTATGATGAAAGAATGTATATGGTGCTGATGCTTAGAAGGTCCCTGAATTCTGTTAAATTCAGCTCTTCCATGAGGATGTGGTGATGGTGTGTGGGTGTAGGAGTGCAGAAGGGGTGTGCTGGCAGATCTCAACAGATCTAGACATTGACTTTGGGTCTGTGATTTTGCTGGAACCTTCAAGGTGTTTGTGTAAAGGTTTGCAAAACTGAACTTTGCTTCTTTGAGTTCTTCTCTCTCACTGGAAGTCACTGTTCCTCAGGGTGGGTCTGTGCCTTTATCAACAGAACTGGTAGAATTCTGGGGGCTACAACTACTAAATGTGGCATCAAAACCTGAACTGAATTTGGGATCTGACCTTTCTTTTTTTGTTTTTTGAAGGATATTTACTGTTCAGAGAGTTTCCACTTAGCATTAATGTGTTGATAAATTAATTTTGATGTACCTTTTTGAAAATTCGGAAGAGGAGGAAATAAAAATACATTTGTGTAAAACTTGTGTAGAATTTCCAGCGCTTTCTCAGCGTTCAGGTCTATGGGAGAGGCAGTTGCAGATGTACAGTTGGGAAGAAGCTTGGCTGATTTAGCACACCACTGTTAATGGCAGAAGTCGGGGTGCAGGGTATAAAGGTAAAACTCGCATCTGCTGTTACATGTTGTTAACTCCCTCAGCAGACATTAAATCATTTCAAGTACAATAATAGTGTGGGAGGTAAATTAACTAACCATTAACAATCTTATAAATACACAATTAACATGCCAACATTTATATGACACATTGATGGGGCAGCAGTAATTTTTGATTGGGAGTTTGCAGACCTTTCAGACGCCTGAGGCTGTTGCTTATTTAAACAAGTTTCTGCCAATTGCAGGTACATGTGGCTTTTCCTAATCAGTGAGTAGAAATAATTCAATTTAAAGAACATTCTCAACATGTGTTTTGCCATGTCCATAAGCTGTGCTTGGTTGTGTCTGTGTTTTTCAGGCCCCACTGTGCTGGTCACGCTGGTGCAGGGTCAGAGCCCTGGGCACATCAGTCCTTTGGGTGGGACCTTTGCCTTGTGGCCTCTCCCTTGGAGGACAGTGGGAACTCCCTCAGGAGCAGCCCTGCTTACTTTGATGGAAAGAGTCAGAAAATTAAAACAGAGTGTGGAGTTGTGGTGCTCTGGAGATCCCACCCAAGCTCCCACCTCCAGGCAGGGCCAGCAAAGCTCCGGGCTGTGTCCAGTTGGGCTTTGAGTGTCTCCAAGGATCCTGCTGGAGTGAATTTCACTAACAGCAGAATTTATGGGGACATAAAAAAGGGACATGGCAAAATGCATTCAGTGGTTCTGGAACAAGGCTGGCTGGTCCTTTCTGTCCCTTCCCTCTGTTAAAATACCCCAGGAGAAGGCTAGCTGCCTTTAGCAGATTTTCATGGGAAGCGACTTTGTGTGATTTGAGCAGCAGTTTTGTGAGCAGCAAGGACAGGAGATTGCTGGTGTTTCTGAATTCAAAATCCCAAGTACACACATGCAGCTCTATAAAGTGTTTTCCTCTGGTTAGAAAAGCAGTGGGGATTTCAAACTTCTGGAATTTACACGTAATCTTGCCCTGTGTGTGAGCTCAGACCGAGCCCCCTCAGGTGGAGGTGTCCCCAGGGCTCCTACTGCTGCTCACTGATGGACTTGCTGCATGAACAGGAATAATTTTTTGTTTTTCCTTTTTAGGTTATTTTCAGCAGGTAATTTTTTGATCCAGCTCAGCCCACAGCTCCACTGCCAGCTTTGGGAGATGGTGGAATTCCTGGAGCAGGTCAGGCAGGGCATGGAGCTGCCCCTTTCAGAGTCAGCCTGGGCTTGAATTAGATTGGCATCACTACAAAGCCACAGCTACAGAAAAATCAGATAACAATGTAAGCGTGGTTTGGGTTTTGTGGTTTGGGGTTTTTTTCCTTTTCCGTTTTGCCCTGTACTTTGTTTCAAAAGGCCACTTGAGTGCTCTGAATGAAATATCTTAGGTAAGTGGCAATTACTGTTCTTAAAGTGCTTCAGAGCTCAGGCGTGTGGTATTTGGTCACAGAGCTTTCTGTGTTACAGCAGTTGCCCTGCGTGAAGCACCATGCAGCAGCAGATGTTCAATATTCTGCCCTGAGACACTAATCTCTTCATGTTTAAAGCTTTTCCTGGAAATACAAAACCTGAAGAGAGTCTGTAATAAGGCACTCAAAAAGTTGGTGTGTAGATGCAGAAGCAAAACAGAAACACAGTTGTGATGGGTGAAAAGAAATCCAAAACCCTGTCGGTTTTGTAAATGGATTAGTTGGAATAGGCAGATGTTTCTGCTCTGGATTCTCTTGCCATCCTCCTGTGTGCAGCACTGTGGGGTGTTTTACCTTACAGCAGCCATGTGTTGTGGAGTGCTGGGACCTGTCCGTAGGTATCTCTCGTGTCCTGCTGTCCTGGGACTCAGGCTTCAAGCTGTCCTGCAAACCCCCTGTTCCTTAAGTGGATCTCAGCAGCCAGTGTGGCACAAATAAACTGGAGCAGAGTTAAACAGCCTGCCCTAAGTCAGTCAGGGTTTGTGCATCCCAAGTAGTGACCTTTGGGGATGGGGGTTTGAGCTGTTTGTGTTTGTTCCTGAAATGCCGCGTCTGTTGTTTCCAGGTACGTGTGTCCATGAGGCAAGATGGAGAGGAGATAGTACAGTGAGGCGGTGCCTTGTGACAGGATGGCTTTCCTGGACAACCCCACCATCATCCTGGCCCACATCCGGCAGTCGCACGTGACCAGCGATGACACGGGGATGTGCGAGATGGTCCTGATCGACCACGACGTGGACCTGGAGAAGTTCAACCCCTCCTCAGCCTGTGGGGACAGCGGGGCAGAGCCCCAGGGCAGCAATGGGGACACTCAGGGCTACGTCTACTCCCAATCCGTGGACATTACCTCAAGCTGGGACTTTGGGATCAGGCGCCGGTCGAACACAGGTGCGTGGGGTCTGCAGCAGCTCTGGCCCTCAGCCCCAGCCTCCCTGAGCCTGGACTGAGCCTGGCTGGCTGGACACACCAGAGCAGGACTAGCCTGGTGTCTGTCAGACTCCCTTTGGAGTGCTCAGGCCCTTTTAGAGAAGGATATGTAACGATTCAGTTACTTTAGTGTGCTGTCAACTGAGCCTTAATTGCTGTTTTACCTATTCCTGTACAGGGGAACATTGAGGTAGTCAGTTTTATATATATCAAAAAATTCAAATTGTGGAGACATCAAATCTAAATCCAAAGTACATGAACAGTCTTTGATATCTCTATTGTTACTGTCTGGAGGGGTGTTAACTTTTGAACAGGATAGTTATTTGCTGAGAAAAAATCTGCCTAGTGAGGCATCAAATGTATTTGTTATAAAAGAGAGGAATGAAGTTTGATGTGAGCCAACAAAGAGAATGATTTGTCTGTATTTTGTCTCTTAAAGTTTTATTTCTGAGAAAAACCTTGAGCTAGGTTTTAAGGTACCAGATTAGGAAGTTTAAGGGTGAACACCTTTGCAAAATACACTCCTTTTGTCATGGCTGGCAGAAAGCTCTCCCATGTGGTGTTTCATACAGGGGACATCCAGACTTCTGCTCAGACCCGAGGAATATTATGAGCAGGAGTTCTGTGAGGTGAAATACAGGTGAGAAGGTTGGTGTGCAGTGGTCAGTACTGACCTCTTTTTTCTGTGTCTGTATATTTTTAACAATGATTTCTGCAGGTATTATAACACCACCTAGAGCCCAGAAAGCACCTCTGTGCTCTGCTTCAGCAGGAAAATGTGTGACTGTTGGAGATACTGAAATGCCTTTTACAAGTAGGAAGTTGTGAGAGGTTCCAGAAAAGCCAGGGCACTGAGGCTCAGCTCAGGGCTGACCATTAATGAAACCACAGCTGCCTTTGGGCAGCCACCAAACTTTGGGTTTTTAACACCCAAATCTGTCACTGGCTGCCTGTGACAGTGAGCCCTCAATAATTCACATTTCTAACAGGTGCTGGCCATTCCCTCTGGTTTGGCACTGCTGTGGCACAGTCCCACAGTGAAATGGTCATTTCTGGTCAGCTCCAGGTGGAGGAACAGGATGGGCTCAGGGGAGGTGCTGACTGTGCTCTTGGACATTTGTTTTGACAGGAGTGGAAATATCAAACAGATAAAAACATGCATTATCTTGGTTCTAGTCCATGGTTTTTCCTTAATCCTTTGTTTACCTGTTCATCTAACAGATTATATTTTATGATACTAAAATTATTTATTTATATTTTCTGATAGCTCGTTTGGAAGGAAAGGGCTTTGGAAGGTAATTTTGAGTTACAGTGTGGGCAGTAACTAGTACAAATGTGGAGCTTTTCTTTCAGAATAAAATATCTATGCTACAACAGTGTTTTCCCAATATTTAAATTTATGAGAAGGGATATTTTTCTTATTTCATTAAGAGGAAGCTACCTAGAGGTATTCAGGTTCTAGCATTGTGTTGTTAATGGCAGATACTTATCAAAGTCCCCATTTTGCTTGTACCTTAAACTGCTTGCTACAGCTGTTAAACTTCAAAGAAGTATTTTTTTATCAGTTCCCTCATTGACAGTTTTTATGGGGAAAAAAAAATTACTTCCTTGTCCACAATTCAGTTCAAAGACCCAAATGTAAAAGAATAATAACAGAAGGGACAGAAAATATTTATTAATGTTTTTTAATTGCTGGAAAGGCTCAGGGAACTCCACTTGTATCCAAAACTTGTCAGAGTAATTTAGCATTTTAGAATCTCTTCTACAAACCCATTTTAGTTAATGAATTATCTCAATACATCAAAATTGCTAATATATCCAGCAAATAGTTTCCTCTGGGGATCAGCACTGTTAGTTTTACTTCCCAGTCTAATCTGCTTATTTTGAGTGGACAACATCAGTGGTTTCTTGGGGTCATTGTCTCGGGTGCCTTCCATCAGGTTTTTCCCCCCAGGAAGTCCTACAGTTAACAAAAAAGGTGATTTAAGTTGTTGTCTGGTACTCTGGGCTGAAAGTTCTTGGGTATCAGAACTATTTGGGGCTTTTTTTTCCAACCATATTTTGAAGATGGAGTCAAAATATATGTAAAGAAATGTTATATTCATTTTAGGATTTGACTAATGTTGTGAAGATACAAATCATTTATTTTACTACCTATAAACTGTTTCAGCCTACTGAAGAAAAAGCTGTGCTAATTTATATCGCTTTGACATTTTATAATTTTCATGATTTTTAGATAAAGGATTTTATATTTAAAACTTTAATAGTCTAGTCTGAGTTCATTTATCTTTAATTTTTGAAACGGGTAGAGTAATTCATAACAGTAATTTTATTCCTGTAATGTAATATTCACTTCAGTTCATTTGTGCATTAAAATTCCTTTAAGACCGTTATTAATGATTTATATAATGAAATGTCATATTAATCACAGAAGTTTTCACATTTTATTATTCTCTTCCATGTTAATACTATCTTTATGATCTCTATTAATGTTTTATATCCTCTAATTTCAATTATAAATCAAGAACATTTTCATGTTTTTGTTGGTATTTGCTTTTCAGGGGTGCCACCTTTAAAATTTTATGACTTTTCCCCCTACATATGCAGTATAAAACATCTTTATTCATATAAAGGTAGTTAATTATGTCTTTGTTTATAGTAAACTTTCATTGACAAACTTATAGTTGTAATATTTCTTTTCAAGCTCAGAGACTAGAACGTCTGCGGAAAGAGAGACAAAATCAAATAAAATGCAAAAACGTTCAGTGGAAAGACAGAAATACTTCTTGCTCAGGTAAAATAAAATATCTCTTATTTTCCTACTGTTTTTATTCCTGCCTCTGATGGTTACAGCATCTGCAGTTTGTAATTTTCCCCTAGGGTTTTTAGCATTGAGAAAATGCCAATTCTTTGTGCTGTCCTGGGTGGCAGCCCTGGCCAGGGCACTCAGGGGTTAACAGAGCAGGGGAGAGGAGAGGTGTTGGGCAGCCAGTTTGGGTTCTGGGGTTATGGGGTGGGCTCTGCACCCTGAGGCGTCCCTGGCCCAAATCCATTCCCAAAAAATCCCCAAATCCATTCCCAAAAAATCCCCAAAATTCCCAAGAAACCCCGGATCCATTCCCAAAAAATCCCCAAAATTCCCAAGAAACCCCGGATCCATTCCCAAAAAATCCCCAAAGGGGGTCACTGTGTCTGTCCCTCGGGGCTCCCAGGGGCCCGGGCAGAGCCCTGGTGGCACAGTGGGGACAGCAGTGCCTCTGCCCAGGGCTCTGCACACCAGGGTCTCCAGGGCACTTCCCAGCCACTTCCAGCAGTGGCTGGCACTCTGGGTGCCATGGAGGATTTTGTAGTTTACTTGTGCAGAGTATTTTTGTAGCTACTTCTTTAGATAAGGTGCAAATCCTAAGAAATAAAAGGTATATGTATGATCTGCTTAAATGCAAGCATAATAAATACTGGCTTGGCTTATCTCGCCTTTCCTTGGTAAAACTATTATCACTGCTTTCTCGAAAAATACTAAATTCTATTTTTGTTAATTATATATTTAAGTATTTGTGACTGGATGTTCTACATAGTTTAAATTGTAATATATGAAATTACAAATCTGTCTCCATTTTCCTATTTTAGAGCTCAAGCTGGTTTCTATTTCTGTTGTATTTGACAGACACGCAAACCTTTGTATGGTCTGTCATGCCTGCTTCTTTCAAAATTTGTGTATATCTTAATGAGGTCCCTCTGTAATCTCCCTTTTTTTGCCTAATTCCTCCTCTCTCCGTGGCTGTCATTTGCAGAACGTTCTCCAGCACTCTAATGTCTTTTCAGAGGAGTGAACAAAGCTGCTCACACGAGCAGCACAGCCACACTAATCCTTAATTCAGTGTTCAGCTGTGTTGGATACCCCTGTTAATGCATTCTGAAATGTTTTTGCCTTTCTCCTTCTGTAAGCAGAGTTGTAGGTTTTAAAGGTTAATCTACCATAACCTCCACCTCCTTGCTCAGTATTTTATAGCATTTGGCTGATGATGATGCAGATCCTCCTGTGTCTCCTGCACTCTGAGGGTTCCTGTGCAGCCCCTGCTGCCCCTGGGGGCTCTGTGCTCACAGCCCCTTCCCCAGCAGCCACACTTGTCCCCTCGGAGGAATGGGCAGGCAAATGGATCCGTCCCTGCCTGCTGCAGAGCACATTTAAATAAAAAATAAACAAGTTCCACAAAAGCTCCAGGCTCGGGGCTGCTGGCAGAACTGGTTTTCCTTCTGTGCTTGGCCACTGAGATCTGAGTGCTTCTCCCTTACTGGCATGAACAACACGGCAGCAAGGAGAGGGAGGAGCCCTTCAGGATATCCTCTGGACCTTTACATCTTACATTCCTTCATCAGGATATCCTCTGGACCTTTACATCTTACAGTCCTTCATCAGGTTATCCTCTGGACCTTTACATCTTACATTCCTTCATTTCAGAGCATATAAAATGCAAATTAGCAATGTGTCAAGGAAATCCTTCCAAAGTCTTGCATTCAGCCCATACTGACATGCAAGAATACAGAATAGCTCTAGATAAAAACTTGCTTTTTCACTTGTATGAGTAAAACCATTGTATTGGATCCCAGTGTCCTTTCCAAGCGCCCAAGAATTATCAGTTAAAGGTAATACTCCAATATAATGCTTTAGATTTTTTTTTAAAAAATCAAGTACAACTGCTTGCTGAAAAACCAAAACAACCTAATGGAGTTAAAGTGGCCACATTGAAAGGGATTAAATCAAGCTTTTTTGGTTAATTGCAGCCTCTCACAAGCCCACTGGGGATCTCTCAGTGCCAGTATTTAGCACCTCTGCCAACTGCCTGAATTTTAAGGCAATCTGCTGATAAAAATAAATGGAGCTTTTGACTAGTTATCATTTGACAGGTTTTAATTTTGCACTCTAAGAAATGAATCAAGTCCCTGCAGATCAAGTGCCAGGTCATTCCCTCTTGGGAGCAGTTCCATTTCCCTGGAGAAGCAAGATGTGGATCTGTGAGCTGTGGGGACCCGAGGGCAGGAGAGCTGGGCTGGGCTCTGGGCAGTGATGGATGGAGGCTGGGGCTCTGGCTCCTGGAGCAGCTGTGGGAAACCTTGGCCAGCTTCAGTCACAGCTCCCTGCAGATGAGACCCCTTGGAACTCATGTGCTGACACACCCAGGCTCTGTCCTGATTTCATAGTGGCTTTGTAACATAGCAAGTCCTATTTTCTAGGGTTTTTTAAAGTAAATTGGAAGCTGAGCTGTTGTTGGAAATTCAGCCGTGTGCTTTCTTCACATAAAAAGGCTTTTATGAGCCTTCACAGACCACACAAAGACCTCCTGAACTTGCATCCCCTTTGTTTTTAGAAAGCTTTTTTGTTTTATTTGTTCAGACTGTTGATCTGGAATGGTGGTTTCAGGTTTGATATTTTTATGGAGGGAGGCCATATCCAGTCCCCCATGAGAAGTGGCATGTGCAGAGCTGCTCCTGTGGCTGGGCTGGTGCCAGGCTGCAGCTGGCAGGGTGTCACTGCAGGGCAGGGCTGCTGTGCCAGTGCCAGGCAGGCTCAGTGCCAGCTCTGCTGCTCCTGGGGCAGCAGCTCCTTCCCTTCCTGTTCCCTGCTCCTTTAGGAGAAGGTAGGCAAGCAGAGAGGCCAGGAATGTGCCATTCTCTTCAATGTTATCTGACTCGACTGGGTCTCACACTGACCAGTTCTGTTCTCTGTGCAGGAAAAACTCACCTTTTTCTCAGCCTAAACAGGAGCATCACTCAGGCTTCTTAATGGTTTCATGTCTTTGGGCTATGAAAGAGTGGTGGTAGATCCTGCCCTGCTGAAGCATTTGTAGGTTTATTTATTTGATTTTGTGCTCCCTCTTATGATGTTATCTCTGTGTGGTGAGCAGCAGCCTCTGTACATCTCCTCACACCATGCCTCTAATCTCTTTTCTGATCTGCAGCAGAGGAGCTGAGCTCACTGTTTGAAAAGAAGAATTTTAGGGTGAAATCCCCATGTTCTGGGAAGCAGTCCATCCTCTCTGTGAGACTGGAGCAGTGCCCACTGCAGCTCAACAACCCCTTCAATGAGTACTCCAAATTCGACGGCAAGGTGAGAATGGGGGGCTCTGCCAGGTGCCAGGGTGCCAGGCGCTGCCCCTGGGCTGTGCCAGGGTGCCAGGCACTGCCCCTGGGCTGTGCCAGGGTGCCAGGCACTGCCCCTGGGCTGTGCCAGGGTGCCAGGCACTGCCCCTGGGCCGTGCCAGGGTGCCAGGCACTGCTCCTGGGCTGTGCCAGGGTGCCAGGCACTGCCCCTGGGCTGTGCCAGGGTGCCAGGCACTGCCCCTGGGCCGTGCCAGGGTGCCAGGCACTGCTCCTGGGCTGTGCCAGGGTGCCAGGCGCTGCCCCTGGGCTGTGCCAGGGTGCCAGGCACTGCCCCTGGGCTGTGCCCGGGCGCCAGGCGCTGCCCCTGGGCTGTGCCCGGGCGCCAGGCGCTGCCCCTGGGCTGTGCCAGGGTGCCAGGCACTGCCCCTGGGCTGTGCCCGGGCGCCAGGCGCTGCCCCTGGGCTGTGCCAGGGTGCCAGGCGCTGCCCCTGGGCTGTGCCAGGGTGCCAGGCACTGCACCTCAGTGCTCTATGAGAGTGGGAGCAGCCATGGTCCGTTTTGAGAGTGGAAAACTGAGGTATCAGCAGGTAGTATCCAAGGCAAAAAGAAGCACTAATCCATGTATTTCTGCACTAGTGCTGATTTGTGTAACACAGGGAGGAGATTGCCTGCAAACCTGGCAGGTTGTGGGGGTCAGGGGATGGATCTGATATTGCTCAGACTGAGGGATAAATGTCTTCCCTGAACTCCACATTGTCAGGTATTTTTCTCTTTCATCAACTCTGAAAGCTGAAATATAAACACTGATGTGATGGATCATTGTCATATTGTTCCAAAACAAGTATAAATACTCCACAGATCTGTTTTCTACTGGATTTGTTTGTGGAATCTCCTGTGGGAGGATGGAGTTTGAGCTTCATTACCATCGTGATGGAAGAATTTCATATTCTGTTAGGTGTTCCTGAAGTGGAAAGTCAGATCCATAATTCCACTGACATTTCTCAGAGGATCTGGAATATTTGGGAAATGGTAACCTTCAGACCACGAAATTCACATGCAAAAGCTCCTCTTTGTGATTTTATGTTATTAGCATGTGGCAATTAGTGCTAACTCAGGTTTTTAGGATTCCTGGCCTCATTAATGAGTGACAGCAGCACTTTCATGGTGACAGCACCAAGAGGCCTTTTTTCTAAACTCTGGGTTTGTTGTCCTTGTGCCACGAAATTTCAGTTGGGCAAACATTTAAATGAGCTCTCATGTCATGTATAGGGGAAGTAAAAGTCAAATACTTCTTTTTTAAGAGAATTCTGTTATAATTCAGTCTGAAACTTGAGATACTTCAGCATTTTTCCTTCCCTCTTTGGTAATCCAAGCTAATCTTTACTGTATTAATTGTAGTTGTCTATAATGCACATCTCAATTTTCACCTTTTAAAGTCCGATACATTTAGCAGGTTGCACTCTGCCTGTCAGTTTGAGAGGTTGAGGAAATACCTCAGTGTCACTCAGCTGTGATTTGCAGGGTCTGATATGAAATATCTCAGATATGATCTTCAAATCAAAATACCTTCTTTACAATCCAAAATAATTGAATGTGCATTTTGTTGAGTATAATCTCACTATATTAATTTTAACACCATTGTTTCTATTACACTGTTAGGCTATCAATAGTTTGCATATAAATTTTATTCTCTATGGCTCTGTATGTGTTATCTAGTTTAATGCTTGGCTGACCATCTGAGATATAGAAGAAACATAACTCCAGTTGTGAGTTATTTTATTTCAGTTCTCAGGTATTTTCAGTCAGTAAAAACACTAAAAATCATCGAGGTTTTAAAAATTATTTTTAATGACAAATCATATGTCTTGTATTTATTTTTTTTTATAATAGATGAACAGTATTTCACAGAAATATAATTCTTTCAGGGAATAGTGCATGACTTATTTACATAATTAACAGAGCTGTGTATCTCTGGGGGAAATGGTACATAATTGGGGAAGGGGGGGTGAGGAAGGGCTGGGGGCCTAATTAGACATGTCTTAAAGACACCCTAGTTAATTATGTACTTACTCAGAGGGTCACAGTGGCTCTCAGATCTTTAGGGCTATAACCAGACCTTTGGTTTGTCCGTAGTTTGGTAGTGCAGGTTTCAGGGTGCTCAGCAACACTCCTGGTGTGTGCCCAGGAGCTCAGGGCTGTGCCTGGGCTCTGTCGCTGTGTGTGCTCCTGCTCCTGCCTGGCCTCACCCTGATCAGGTCTGAAACCCCACAAATCCTCCTGGGCTCCCCTTCCCTGTCCCCCTGCGCTGTGTTCAGCCCAGCAGCTCACCCAGAGCCTGGCGTGGGCTGTGCTGCCAGCCTGGGCACTGCTCACATCCTGCAGGTGTTTCCTGCCAGATTTACTGTGTCTTTCATAACCACTTCTGTGATTTTATGAAACAGTAAAATTTTAAAGCGCTCTAATTTCTTCCTGTCCTGATCACTTCATTAATTATCAAAACAGTAGAGAATATGGCTTGTGAAATACAGCTGCAGGGAGGCATTCTAAGCAACTCAGGAATCCACACAACTGCCCCACCAGTACCCAGGACAGATTTGTGCTCTTCTGTACATTGTAAAACCTTAGCTCTTAACAGAAGCCACACATACAGTAGCTACTCTCAACTCTTTCTTCAAGTTTTTCCCTAAATAGTTAAAGTAAACCTCAGTTCTGGATCTGTTTTCATCTTTTGCAAAGCACACGGGTTGTACTTCTTGGTTAATAAATCTTATATACTCTTTCTAAGAATTTTGTATTGAAAGAACCTTTAGTTCTTTGTAATTCCTTCAGGTGTCATTGGAATAGAAAATTACTCGGAGGCTTAAGAAATCACTGGCCAAATTGATTTCTTTTATCTGCATGAAAACTAAATGATCATATATTTGATAAATAAATTTATGTATATTTCTGTCTACAGGACTTGGAAAATCAAGTTTTGACAGTTGATTGTTCCAACTTGCTGAGTTTCAATAATGCTGGGGAGAAAAGGCTCTGTGTAAGCCAGAGCTGAAAGTGCTGTGCAGGTGGCACAGGTGGCGCAGAGGAGGGTGCTGGTGGCTCCTGGCAGTGACTCTGCTGAGATTCAGTGCTCAGGCAGGACAGCTGCAGAGGAGATCAAAAATGGAAGGAAGCAATTGTCTGGCCCTAGAGTGAACCTGGGTTAGGAGGCCAAAAGCCTTTCCTACAGGCAGACCAGATGTTCTCAAGATATTTTTATTTCTGCTTTCATGACTGTCTGCAATGGAGTTAGAAGGAAGTTTGGCTTTTCTGCTCTTATGGAGTTCTCTGGTGTTTGCGGGGCTACTGGAGATAATTTAACTGAAAATTGGTCAATGTGATTTCTGGGTGGACAAATGCTAAAAATCCTTTGGTGAGGAGTGGTGCCTCTCTGTAGGGCCACAATGTTTCTTGTGGCTAATTTTGGTAATGGGTTAAAAAACAACAATTTCTCATGTAGCAACTGTTTTAAAAATGATGCTGTAGCAAGCATGGGGGAAGGGATAATTCATGAGTGCTAATTGCTTGGCTGTTAATTTTCATAAGTGTTGATAGAAGCAGTTCCTTAAATTAAACTTTGTTTAAAATGTATCAGGGGAAATATTCCACAATGTCGGGCCCGAAGTGAAAATTAATATGAATGCTGTGGCAATTAACACGTACTGGTTAATAGCTTTTAGCAGCATTTTGGGATGATAGTCCTTAAATACATTTTTGCATGCTGCTCTTGTTTCAGTCTTGTTTGACTGTATGTCTGCATAATCACGAACAAATGTTTTCCACAATCCCCAGTATTAAATAGCTTTACTTAAAGAAAGTAGATAAAGAACTTAAGAAAGAAGCAATACTGCTTTAATTAAAATGGAAAATGTGTAAAATAATTAATCCAGGATTAAGATCTCTGTGTGGAAAAAAATGCATTTTTTTATTTCAGTGTTTTGCCCCTAAGCTGAGTGAAAGGATTCTCATTTTAATCCAGCCAAAATGAGTTTGCATAGGGGCTGTTGGTGAAGCATTTGCTTGTTCTGCCAGTTGTAGTGGTTTATTTGCCACCTGCACGCTGCTCCCTGAGCTGGGGAATTGATGCTGGGACACTGCTGTGCTGGGCTGGGCTGCACTGCTGCTGCTCTGTGTGGTCATTTATATTACATAAATATTATTCCAGGAGTATGGGATACTCTGTTCACAGTGGTTATCCCCCTGCCGCTTTCATATTTCCATAGGAATCCCAAAATGTGCAGCTCAGAGAGGGATTATACCTCTCTGTGCTGAAAATTGTATTTTAAATGCCAGAACCATAACTGCATGGGATAACACTTTTCAGGAATCGTGCTCGGTTTTACTGAGGTGTGAAAATATTTTAAAGAGCTTTTTAAAATTCCACTTTTATGAGAGGCTCGAGGTGCCTTTGGCTTCCTTACTGGGAAAAATAATAAATAGGTGCTATTAAAGGCCAGTGCTGGTCTTGTAAAGTAAAGGCCACCACAGTATCTTTACTCAAAATGT